>NC_133484.1:15227406-15291389 GCF_025370935.1 Choristoneura fumiferana
GATAATTTTAGCTTTAATTTATCAAAATACTTGCATAAATGTGTATGATCTATGATTTAAGTATAAGTATAGGCACCTGTAGCGTTGTTTATATTTATAATACTACCTATTAACTCATATTACACTTGATTTTTGCCCAGCTTCCCACGGCCGTGTCAAAGCATATTGTTGCCCTGCGCTCCCGCTGGTCTCGTTTCACAACTACCTGCGTCGGTCTTCAAATAACTATCGATCGTGTTTGTTGCCGGAGACAATATCGTTAATCTTTGTTTTTTTATACTTTATTATTAAATTTCCAATGTTGACATTAGAAGCCGTATAAATGTCGTAAAAATTTACGACCACTTTAACTATAACGCTTCATTGTGTATGTTGTCCAACTGTTGCAATTTCTTATATTTGAATACCTGTCACATTTATGAAGCAGTTACGATTTTATTTAAAGTCAGTCCGAGGAGTTCACGAGACTTGAGGATTATATTTACTAGACGTTGCCCGCGACCATCTGCGACGAATTCGTTTATCGCTATTCCGCGGGAACTACGCAATTTTCCGGGGAAAAAACAATCCTGTGTCCTTTTCAGGGTATCAAACTATTTTCATGCAATTTTCGTCTAAAACGGTTCAATACTTTAAGCGTGAGGAAGAAACAGACAGACAAAATTAGTTTCATATTTATAATATTGATTCTTACTAATGTTATAAACATGAAACTGTTTAATCTTTCTATCTGCCTGTTACCTTCTTACGCTTAAACTAGTTAATGTAATATGTAATATATACCAATAATTTTAAATCTTAAAGGTGATCTCAGTAGTTTAAGTGGAACGGGTGGTGTGGACTGATGTAGACTATACATACTAGATACCTAATTATTTATAGGTTAATAATAACAAGATCTCTGATGATTTTGACCCTACGTATAAATTAACCTACATATAACTTTTATAGCTTTTGAATATTTATGTATTTTTAATTCCAATTTATTTTTAAATAATTATCTACTTAAAGAACTGACAAATTAGATCAGAATATTTCAGATGGAAATTTTCGCTATTTTAAGCTGTTTTTAGTTCTATTTTCACTAGAATTTAGTTTATTGGCATTCGCTTTACTGTCTTAACTTATTTCTGGTTCACACAACCATTCATTATTGATTGACCGGTGCCAAACTAAAACCACTTACTTATTGTCGATGCCATCGAGACTCCTATCAAACTTCTGAGAAATAAAACCGTGAAGCAATTTGCAAACTTTATCGATCGGCTGTTAATGTACTCTGTTTTGCCTGGTCGGCGATATGCAGTAAATTGCTTATTCGGAGCTTTGTAGAACCGCTTGCCGCTGTTTATTTTGAACAGGCAACCGAGCGACATCGGCTGCTCGTTAGGGGCTCCAGCCAGACCTGTTATTTGCGTCCATCTGACCGCTTCCAACCATCCTTATACCTTTACCTACACAAATTCGCCGCTTTTATCTTGCTTGAAATTACTCTTTCTCATACACCTTATTATGAAGAACGTGGAAGAACGGTTCTTATAAAAAAGAAAAAGAGCGTTATCAATTTAATAATCCCAGTTTATGGGCTTACCGTTAACATAGGTTGCACATCTCACAGTATAGGCATTCTTTGTTTTTTTGTGTTTTGTTACATGTTACTTCTTCACATATAAACCGCTGAACTAATTTAGATAAAATTCGGTGTACAGATAGTTTTCACCCGAAAAATTGCATAGTTCCCGCGGGATAGCGATAAACGAATTCTTCGCGGATGCGGCTAGTTTACTGTAAAGTCAGCACCTATTGTCAGATTTTCATTTTGTTTATCCATTGACGTTGTATTTCTATCATTCAGATCAGAGGCCGTATTGCCTAAAGTTTCTGACACTCGCGATTGCAATCAAATGACAGATTTTCCATACAAAAACTGTCATTCGATTGCGACCACGAGCGTCAGAAACGTTAGACAATACGGCCTCTGATCTGATCATAGCTTTGACCATAGTCAGTCATCAAACTGCCAAACCAGCTGCAAGCTGCACTCAGTAATAACTGCTGTTAATAATTATAACCGATACTTTGGCCGTCAGAACAACACCATTAATACCAATACCTATGCCAGGCGTCAGCCATACGTATTTAATCGGTCTGCAGTGGCATCAAATTAATTTGAGATGCACCAGAAATAGCGCCCACGCGTGCGCATTTGTCGCGACGTCTTTACCTTACGGCTTAGTCTTCCTTCCTCTACATTATTTTGCTTGATGTTTGTTATTATAGTTTGCTAAACTAGGTAGGTAGTTTTGTTAACTTTTAGATAAGTATCTAACATATCATCTCCATGACAACCGATCGACGATGATTTTTAAATTAGTGTAAATCTATCTATTCTACTGTTTAGGGATGCTTCTTAGGTTTCGTCACTATGATGTTTTGCCAGTTCTACCGTACTTAAATAAAATCAGCTAAAGCGATCATTATTAAGTACTTTTTCGAATAATGTTACTTAAGGGATATTTCGTAACAAATAACTACTTACCTACTTCTGCGGCTGTTATGTTTTGCCTCGTCTTAAAGTTTCTTGTCTCAAAGTCATTGTCTCTATTTTAAACTATAATGATGCCAAATCTGAGTTGTTATTAATTTGCTGGGGTACGTCATCGACTATTAAATCGCTTACGGGACCGGTTTCAATGAATACGTGTATTCAATAAGTGGGTAGGTACAATTTATTATGTCTATGTTTATGATACACCAGCTTAGTAACTATTTGTACTAAATTGGACCACATCATGTAAATATTACGTGGAAGATTAATATATAATCGTGCTATATTTTCAATGAAGTAGGTATTAACGTATATTATAGGTACTGTAGATGTTCGTTTTTCACGCTTTTTAAATTTCCTAGTACCTATTCGGCTTTTGATTCATATCTAGATAATTTTTAGCCTAATTTCCAACATCAATGCGAGTATTTAAAACTTTCATACCTATCTTAAAATGCTGAATGCCAGCTGTCGTAGCTTCCATTACAAATATTGTTTGACTGCACCAAGACTGTACCAGTCAATTTTAGTGCCCGTGCCCGTCTAGCACTGATGTAAACCGTAAAAGCAGTTTAGTTTTAAGATATTTTTTGCTTTAGTAGATCCTTTAATTGAATAGGTACAAATAGAGCACTACTTAAAGTATTAAAATTTTTGAATGTTTTTTGTTCTGACGCTTTTTGGTGCGCGAGCGCAGAGAGCCGCCTGGCTGACGGCCGAGCGGGGTTTCTCGGAATTAGATGTCGCACTGCTCTAAATAGTTCGTTGCACTGTCTACACTTAAATATTGTTATGGAATATGGACCCATCATATCTGTCTACGCATCAAAGGTGTCAGAGGGGAAATACTCGTACTTACAGGGTATTTTTTTTAAAAATAATTTGGAGGGAAAGTACTTTTAGAAACTGAAGATAGAAATTATGGGCTTACTCCACATAAACATTCCTTTATTAAAAAAAAAACTGTATTAAAAATTTAAAAACATATTTTTTTTACTTCCCATGCCACAGAATAAGTACTTTAGTCTCTGCATATCAGGACTATAGCTCCTCATTAATCTCTAGGGATTAAAGTATTTTTTTATTTACGTTGGAATGGAAATCCCTAAACAATCACGGTGTTTGTAAAAAAAAAATAGGGCGTGGAAATAACCTCAAAATGACAACTGTGCAAAAATATAAAAAAACACGATTTAATTTCGTGAAACACAATTAATGATTAATGATTCCAATTAGTTTTAAAATAGTTTTCAATTTTGAAACTGTTGGCTAAATGCAAGCATTCAAAGCGTCACTTCATAAACAATAAAAGAAAAGAAAAAACCGCGCAATATTTTTTTTTGCTATTTGAATTTTGAACAGATATAAGTCGAGTACGTTTTAAAAAAAGTAATATACTTTTGAACATAACATCGTTTTTTTTCCCCGCATTCAAAGTGAAAAGTAGAGTGTTTAACATGAGACTAACAACCATAATGCCACTCAAACTACAGCCACCCTCGCTCTGCTCGGGGTGGCTAAACATTTCGTGTCATTACGGCTTGTTTTAGTCTCTTGTTGAACAATCTACTATTTACTTCACTTCTCATGCTCGTAAAGTTGGTATTTATGCTGGATCTAGGCAACGTAAATTGACTTTTTATGCTCTAGTAGTGCTCTTGTTGTACAATCTGCTATTGTTTTTTTTTAAATTGCTTAGTAAACATCACATTATGCTGTGGTAGGTACTACCAAATGTAGGTGTACTGATGTTTAATTTATGTACTGAGTAAATATAGCCACAGTAAATAAGTTACAGTATTAATTTTTTATTGCGTTCATCGAATTGAAAAATAAAATCATCCCTAATTCAAAGCAAAATTAGCAAGTCATTGGAGCACGGAATGTTTTAAATTACATCCTCCAGTGGTCTACAAAGCGGCGAGAAGATTATAGGCGCTGAAATGGAAACCATAACGGGTAAAGATTAAGAACTTACAAATGGTTTGGTTCGCAAGATTTTTTTTATAATTGTTCTTATCTTATACATAGTTGGTATAGAATGTGCCCCAAAGTTGTCCTCCTTGGAACTCCATCGTGCTTTCTCATAAAACAGTTGATACTATAAAATTATGCGGCTTTATCCTTCATCCACATAATTATCGTTATGTTGTATATTTTCTCTCAACTAACTTGCAAACTCTTTCCCTTCTTTTAGACCATGTCGAGGCGAGGAGTCGTATGTAAACTCCCTTTCGTTTGTGAAGTGTGAAGTTTGTGAAAGGACTGTGTCAGCAACATTCACAACTCGTTTCGCCCTTTCGATGTCTTGTTATCCTTTTAATGTATACCCTGACCAGTTTTATGATTAACAAACGTCCAAAGACTACGATTGCCTTTAATTCAGTCTCACAATAACCTTAGTAAACAAATTGTGCAACTGAGACGGCTTCACAACGCGACACCAGAGTTCGGCTAGCTAATCAAGTTTGATTCAACTCTATGACTCATATACTTATGTATTTATATGTTTCATACAAGACACGCTTCGAAGAAAACTACAGGGCATTATCATTACCTATACATAGTCCTACTTGGGTACTACATAGACGAACTACCCGCTCCTTATCGTATGACGACAGTGACAGCGACGATATTATATTTACACTGTATCTAATTGTATAGAACTCTTTTCGAAAATCGTACACGTGGTGAATAATTTACTTACTTCTTTAATTATAAATGTCTTCTTTCAGAATGTTTCGAACGTATTGAGAGCACTTCTAGTGTTTACAAATTAATCATGGGTAGTCATACCTAGTTACCCACAAGAGAAGACCATTGACAAGACAGCTGCAAGTAAAATCATATTCTGATACTACCCACCCACCCTGCCCACTATATATATATATATATACGTAGTGGGCTAAATGCAGAGAAAACTATTTAATATACTATACCTAAGTGTAACAGCAGAATAAAATAGAATATAATAGAATAAAGAACAAAACGATTTCTCATAGTTTTAATATTGCAACAAGTAGGTGAACTGTACGCTTTTAATAGCTTAGTGTAATATCGTCATAATTAAGTAGAAGCGTAAAATATTGCGTCTTATCGCAACACAGATCGCTATCAACAAAGCATATGATATAATGCAGCTCCAAAAATGAATTCTTACAGTGATATTAATTAAATTGCCTAAAGCTACTGTTACACACACGCTCGTTACTAGCATGCTAGTAAGCATGCTTATGAGCATGCCAGTAATGAGCATGCTTATGGACTGTTTACATTTCCTAGCAATGAGCGTGCTAGTCTAGTTTTGAGTATGCTCCTAAATAAGCATGCTCAAAAAAAACACTCCGATACACATGCCCTTTGATAGCATGCTCTCTGCCAGTTCAAAGTCAGTGTTGTCACGGCAATTACCGTGTTTCAGGCCAAAAAATGACAAAATCCACGGCCTACGGTGGCCGTTACGGCTTTTCGAAAATTCAACGGTAATAAATTATTTTATTTATAACAAATTCACTTTTAGTAACTTTTTATTTACTTGCAACTCTCGTGGCACCAACACTAGCATGCTCACTAAGCAAACGCCGTTCACACTTGCTTATTACCTGTTCCCCTTCCATTCCCGCATCAACTTGCAAACTCAAAAATAGCAGGGCCTGCTATTAGAGAGCATGCCACTAAAAAGTATGCTCAATTGTAGCATGTCCTGTACACTCATGCTAGTAGGTAGCATTTGCTCAATAGTAGCATGCTTTTGTGCTAGTAACGAGCATGTGTAACAGTAGCTTTATCGGGTGACCCGCTATATCTGCTACCGTATTGTGGGAACTAGTATGTCGAGTTAGAGAAATAATTTGTGTTGTGCATTGTAGTGCATTTATTAATGTCACTTACATCATAATCATAATCGTTTACACAATCTTTATAGCCATCATAGTTTTTGGTACCACTACTTTTTAAATATAAATCTTTCTGACGGTATATATTTATTTAGCCCGTGTATTCATAAAAGCAGTGTGCCTGTGTTTAGCAAAATGTGAAGTTACAAGCCATGGAGCTCGCCGTCAATTGGATGGTCAATTGGGGTCAATAAACAATTTCCTCTCAGATTGCCATTGCTTGATTACTTGAGATCTGGCTAGCAATGTTAGAATTGGGGTTGATTAATTATTACGTTCTAGTTAGCACCTCCTTTGGAATTGCTGAAGTTGCCTAGTTAATTGGTAATAAGCAATTTAATCCAAGAAACATAAAATAAATCACGATAGAGCGATCATCAAGACAAGTATATCTATAAATACTATAATACCATCGGAGAGCAAGTAAAAACTGTTTTGCTGGCGGAGCGATGAATGAAGGAGGTGTATAATTGACTAGAAAATATTGTATTGGCTTTGGAGTTGACTGGTTGCCCTTTCACATAATTCAACTTGAGCCTGTTTGCTTTATTAACCTGTATGTACCTACGTTAGTTCCTATGTCTTAAATCAAAGAAGATAAAGGAATAAACGTTGTTTTCTATAGATAAACGTAATCTCTGGTATAGGCCTGCAAAAATAGCGATATTTTCACGGCTTTATAATTTAAACATATTGATAGGAAATTACCTTTCTAATAGATTTCCTTGTCTCAAAGTTTCGGCCTTGACGAGTGGTTTCAATGACATGCCGTCATCCGCCAACCCGTGCACAGTCGCCGAGGTGGGCGATCATGTGGAATCGAAATTAATTATAATGTAGATTAGCTTTGACGAATTCATTATCTCATACGATTTGGCAATCCTACATTGTTTTTACCAGTGACGAGACTGTAGCTGTGTATCTCATTATTTTTTTTGATAAATTCAATCGCAATTAATTAAACTACTAACATTATCATTATAAGACTGTAACTAACACGAAGTATATGGGACTAGAGCCTGAAATAAACGTTAAATTATTATAAATTATTATTATTATTAAATGTAATTTTGTTTAATTAAGATGAAATTAACACATTAATTTCAATTAACGTATGAACCATTCCAACGGTGTTTGACTGTTACACACGTTTGTTCGTTTAATGCTTTTCTACGCCCCTCAATTACGTATTTATACTTTATGATATTTCACACGCCGCCATCACAAAAACCGCCCACCGTAAAATGGTACACATCATTCTGCTCAGGTAACGTCCACCACTAACGAACTCGACGTTAAAAAACTAAAATTGACAGCGTGCGCTCGACATAATATATTAATGAAAAGATGGGATATAGAAAATGTATTGAAATAAAAACGGCCAAGTAAGAGTAGTCGTGCGTAGCGTAGGTTCCGTAATATGAGGCAAAAATTCAGTATCATTTCCAGCGGGCATATCCAAAAGTAACAAAATTTTGCGCGCTAAAGCTTATTACTATTGAAAGATCTATTTAATGGCACCCCGCACCAGGGGTATAATCTATTTTTTTTAAACTGGTTGGTGTTCATGCATTATTATTACACCTATAGGCACCAAATGAGAGTTTTCTTGTACTAAGAGTCTCTGAGCTAAGCCACGGAGAAGCAAACTTGACAGATAGACCTAAAAAAACTCTAGGGGTTCTGTTTTTACTATTTTGACTACGCAACCATAAAAAGATATTAGGATTTGAATTTTAAAAGGCGGCGCGTTCAAGCGTCTGCGCCAGCCAGGTTTATTTTGTTTGAGTGTCTGTAAAAGAAAACAAAAGTGGGGGTTTTCTTTTACTCCTATTTGCCTCTGACCTCGGTTCTTATTGACAATGGCTGCCAGAATGAAATATGGCGCGCCGCTAACGAAAAAGAGATTAGGTGGACGATATTATTCCTCGTCTATTGTGGCCATCGCCAGCGGCGGCACTGTTTGCCGTTTCAAACGCTTTTTACATGTTATTTTTTGGGTAACCTGTTAGACGTGACGAAGGTTTGGTTTTTTTAATAGCCATACTGTTTATCATATTAGATAATGTCTATTTATATAAGTCAATACATATTTAGGCGTGATTTTTAAATTATTATTTTGTAGAGTCGAAATTGGGATGGAATTAGAATAAGAATCGTAAGAGCATAAACACAAGAGGCGTCAGTTCGTAGGTAGTGGTAGTGGAGAGGGGAGGTGCGACGCGGGGAGTGCTGGAGGGCTGGTAATGAAGCGGCCCGTGCGCGTGTGGCAGAGGGCAGACACAATAGCCGCCGCCTGAGCCTTCCCAGAACCGGTCTGAGGGCAGCGCTCCGCCGAATTTTGCTTTTGCGTCGACCACCCATCGCCCGCGTCCCGGGCGATACTTATCGCACCTGTATTTATGACTAGAAACGCCATTGCTGATACTGATATCTTCCCCAGGCGTAGGAATTGCACTGCGGTCTGGGACCACCCGTTGTAGTTACCGGGACGTGAATTATGGAATGGTTCATAGGTTTTAATCTTGACAGACTTAATCCATGGATGACCCTTTCAAAATAATTGACGGCGTTCTATTTCTCGCTTATTTGTCACCTAATTTTGGTTATAATAGGTAGATAGATCGGCAAAAGGCTTTGTGTGAGCGATAAAGAAGGGTGCACCGCTAGTCGGTGCAACGCTCCCGCCCACCTAACGTTCGACTCCTGCCTAGTGGTGGCCCTATATCGATGTCACGACTTCCGCTCTAACTTTAGTAATCTACCATAACATCAAGATCTTCTCGAACCTTTTTGGTGTTTCATCTATTTTTGTCAAGAAATATAAGAAAGTTGAGAAATTATGGGTGTTTTTGTCTGTGGCAAGGTTAGTGTTGATAATTAATTAATAGTGAGTGACAGTGACATCCAGAATTTATTCGACGCGACGTTATGTATCGTGTATAGATAGCGACGGTGACGCATCAACTGAGATATCTATTGGCAGACCTTTTTGTATGTTTCGTCAATGTTCCCATCATAATATAATTTTAGAATTTGTTTTTTACGTTAGGTACTAACTTGGCCTTTGACATGATGTTTCATGTCGTGTATGTAACACATCGTCTAAATACTCCTTACTAAGTGGTTCAAAACCAAAATTGTGAAACTGATTGTCTGGTAACGTAGTTTGATCTGTTACACTCTCGTTACACTACTAGGTTATTTTTTGTTTTGTTATTACATATCTCTGAATCTTTCGAGTAAGTAGTAAAATTTTTGTGAAGTGTGAAAAAGGAAAGACAAAAATCAAGTAAATATGGAAGTATGGTCCAAGGCCTTAGGCCTACATAACATGAACAAATTACTTGGAACAAAGAACAGAGATAGGTACAGAATCTTACGGTGGGCTCTTAGTCACCCTTATGCCCTTTTGATTAAATTATGATTGTTTTTTTTCCATGTCTCAGTTTGTATTTTCTTTTGATTAAAGTAACACAACTTAAGAAAACTGATGAAGTAATTCACCTATCACCTTATCAATCTAAATTTCCGCAAAAAAATTACGACAGCATAACACGTCAAAAGGTATCGATATCGCCTGCATCTCTGGTTCATTGAGTAAACCTGGCGGCGCGGGCGCAGCCTGCGGGCGATCACGACTTGCGTCAGTGTGCGTCTGTGTGTAGCCACTTACTTGTGTAGCTCGTAAATTTACGACTGGGCGCCGCTCTCGAACGCGTTTCGTTCACTACAACAGGGTTTCTATTCGACAACTAACAAGTGATATCGCCGGCGTGCAGGCCGTTTGTGTCTCATTTGTAATGCGTAAGAGTGAGGTGAGATTGTAATCGTGCCTTGCGCTGCGCCACTGCGATCTATCACTTAGAGGATCTGGAATAAGGATACGTTGTTATGCGACCCTGTTGTTATTTGTCACCGCTTTTAGAATTTTGTCCTTTATCGTTTCGTGTGTTAGCGGATTGTTATTGTTGATGGTGAGTTATTTACATCAATTTAGTTCTTTGAAACTAATAGCGTGTAAGGTCTTCTCGTTGTATTTGGACACGCACGTTACTAAGATGCGCTGAAACAGAGAATCTGTTTGTTGATAAAAATATAATTTTAATCGGTATGTATTAAATCCGTGTTAATGTCCTTCGAATGAACAGAATAATGGAAGAAAGAAATTGAAATTAGGTATTTTTTAACGTATATACTTACGCCTTCCTAAGAACAATTATTGTACAAAATTGGCATATTAGTCTAGTTACTATAATCATGCAAACATTTTATTTAGGTAAGTAATTATGTGTTGCTGACAAATTATTTTTTTCAATGCTGTTTCATACCTATAAGCTTATCAAATACATAAAGAGAGAAAGGATAATCAAGAAGTAACTCAACAATTTTAATATATTTTCATGTCGTCTTAGATAGAGCCGGTATTTACTTGTCTGCATTATGTCAGGCCATCATTTAGCTGCAGTATGTAAGTCAACTCTTTATTGTACAAAAGAAAGGAAACAAAATAAAATTAACAAACTTTAAGATGGTAGGTACAAAGGTGGACTTATCCCTTTATGAGATCACTAACAGTTAGTCTTTGAGTGGATGACAGGAGCAATCAGTGTTTACGTTAACAATTTTTGCATCACACACACACACACACACACACACACAAACATCACGCCTGTATTCCCAAATGGGGTAGGCAGATCACACGAAACTTAACGGCTTCGGAGCCACTTTTAGCAATTTTAGGTTTTCAGTTTGACAAAAACGGTACAATAGTGACAGGTTGCTAACCTGTCGCCTACGGTATACCTTAACCTATATCCTTTTGTCGCCTCTTACGACGTCCACAGAAATGGAGAGGAAAATATTATAGAGTTCAATAGAATTTCTATTAAAAACATGTTAATGAAGAACCCTATCACAATCTTCACTCACACTTATTTATAGGTAATAATAATAATGTACCTAATACTGGTTCTCGATTACATAAAAGAAAACATGTCTGGATATGTTCAACTGTTACTCGGAGGAGTCCACCCAACACCGCACGAGGGAAAGCCTACCTCACTCTGAATACTGATTGATTAAAAGTAAAAGTTCCAACTATAGTTTACGCGGGTTTTAAGTAATTTACCTAATGTTATGAATTTCGTATGAGTGAAGGTGGCGTAGCGAATTTTATATCGTGTTACTATTTGCATCAAATAAATTTTTGCCTGTGAAATGTTTCAAAAATTAGTTAAGCGTGAAATGATGATCTCAAAATTGAAAATGACTTTGTTTTATTAGAAAACTGGCGACTCAAATGTAATGTACCATGTACCTAATGCTGTGTCTTAAAAATAATCTACAATATAATATATGGTTGTATTAGTGATTATGATAACTCTGCTTTACATTTTTTTAAAGGATTTTTTATTGTGGTTGACAAATGTTTCCAAACATTGGTCGATGTTCAAAGTGTACCGGGTCAAAGGGATGATTTCATCTTGAATCAAAAATTCTTATGAAACACCTTTATATTTTAATCAACTAACCCAACAATTCCCTGAAACATTTCAGGTTAAATATGTGGTTAGGTATTTGAATTGTTATTATTTGTTTTGTGATAAATGTTTTTTATTTCCTCGCGGTGGTCGTGAAAAGCACAATGTTTAGTCTCGGCCAAAAGTGCATTAGATGAACTCGTATTAGGGTCGGCCTTCAAACTAAATCGTAAGGCTGAAAAGTAAGCAATAGCTTACTTTTCAGCCTCTACAAAAATGTACTATTTTAGTTTTTTTATGTTACCGTACCACTTTGTCGGCGTGACTGATATGTCTTGTATATTCATGCGAAATTACAACTTTCTAGTAAGTACTAACGGTCTCTGAACTTAGCCGCGAGCGGACAGACAGACAAGACGTGGTGAAACTATAAGAGTTCCTAGTTGACTACAAAACCCTAAAAAACCCTAACTAGATTTATCTTTTCTAGAAAGAAATGGAATACAAACTTTATTCGTTCGCCTTACTTTTCAATAGATATTTGATGATTTTTACGCCATTCGTTTTATTTTCCAGTTGTGTATCACGTTTATGAAGAAAATTTATGTTCCATGCACATTCCCGATTGAAATTCTTGTAAAACCTGTGGTAAAACTTATCATAAGTCTTTGATTGAACTTACCTCACTACTGCAATGACCGAAACATTCCTGATTAATTCAGTATAGGTACCTAAATTGACGAACAAAAATAAATTTTATGATAAGTTAAAGTTAGTTAAAAACTTACGTAATTGTATATAAAGGTGGTGCTGTTTAATTCATCGACAAGAGCGACAACAACACAACCGAGCGTCGACGTCAATTCTCACATCAAAAAGTTTAATTAGTTGTTCAAACAGTGCCACTACCAGCATCGGTGGCAGTGGCACACTTACCTGACCTGCAGCGCTACTACGAAACTCGAAGTTCGTGTCGTGCGGTCCCTCTCGCTCTCGTATTAAACAGTATAAGTGTCAGAGGGACAGCACGACACGAACTTCGAGTTTCGAGTTTCGTAGTAGCCCTGCTGAGCTATTGCTGCTGAACTTCACTAGACCGACCTTGTGGAATGTTGATATAGTACATTGTGTCTTAAGGGCGGTAAATAAGGAATTACGAACGAGAGTCTATTAGCAGCCCGAAGTCGAAGACTGAGGGCTTTAATGAGTCGATGTTCGTAATTCTAGTACCGCCCGTGCGACATACAATGTTTTTCATCGCATTTGCGAGTAAAATTGTATATTTGTAAAAGAAAAACTAATATTTTTTCAAAAATTGCCGATACCGCTGACTGCGCTCTTGACAGCACCAGCTCCCCGCCGCCTTCCCCCTCCGCAGCATGTGACCGACGTGCGCGCGCCGCGCTCCTGCAGCAGCAGGGCTCTACCTGCGAACTACGAACTTCGAATTTCGAGTTTCGTAGTAGCCCTGCAGTATAGGTAGAGTCAATCACGATGACGCGTGCCGTGGTTCTTATTAGTCTTATTACAATGTCATTATTGTCTAATTTTGACAAAATCACGCGTCTTCGTGGATGGCACTAGGTATACATGCGATGACTCTTTTACCGACCACGGGTTTCATGACAAGCACATAAGGTCGAGGGTTTTTTTGGGGGGTTGCAACCAAGGTAGCCTGCATGTTACGACACTCTTTACGAGCAAGTGTGATGAAAAAGTAGTTTTTGAGGTGGCCACACGAAATGCTAAGTATTGCACTGCTCTTTTAAAGTCTAGGCTCCAGAGTTGTACTTACATTATTATTATTAATCTCGAAGAGAAGCCTAATCTTGCAACAATCTTGTCGCCTCCGGTGTGGTCTTAGCCTTAACCGAACGTGATGACAATGCATGAGGAAATGAACATTGTATTCTGCAGCATTAACTTCACTGACAAAAGAAATCAATCAAATCAATATACTTAACCCATTTTTATGCCATTTTTCAGTGTTTCGTATATTTATATTATACAGTTGAGATAGTTTGCAACACGAACAAATTGCAGTAAAAGGTTTACATATACTAGAGCCCCGTCGAATCTTGAATACAAAATCCTACTTCCTACTTATCCTATCCTACGAATATTATAAATGTGTGGCAGTTTGTGAGTGAGTGAGTTTGTGAGTGAGTGAGTATGTTTGTTACTTCTTCACGCTGAAACGGCTGGACGGATTTGGATGAAATTTGGCAAATTTAGTTTATAACCTGGATTAAAACATAGGATACTTATTATCCCGATATTTCCTGCCGTGAAGCAGCAGTGCTTGCACTGTTGTGTTTCGGCGTGGAGAGTAAGACAGCCGGTGAAATTACTGGCACTTGAGGTATCCCATATTAGGCCTCTAGGTTGACAACGCATCTGTAATCCCCCTGGTGTTGCAGGTGTCTATGGGCAGTGGTGATCTCTTACCATCAGGAGACCCACTTGCTCGTTTGCCATCCAGTCGAATAAAAAAAAAAAATAAAAAAAAAATCCCACGGGATAGGGACAAAATCTCTAAATAACAACCGCTGGGCTTAGAGTCATGAAATTTGGTATGTAGGTAGCTGGACGTCTGGAATAACACATGGCCTACTTTTTATCCCGATATTCCCACGAGATAGGGATAAAATCTCGAAATAATAACCTCTGGGTTTAGAGCCACGAAATTTTGTACAATTGTTCTTAACACAACCTCAATGCAGATACCTATAAATTTTAGGATTTCCTAGGGGGATCCGGAATGTCAATTGTAGGGTAAGTCCAGGGTAGATGACCATAGTTTTTATTAAACCCAATAAAAAAAAGAATTGATGCGCTACAATGGAAATCTTGCGTGTATGGGAGGTACTCAAAAAAAATTGTTTTTGATTTTTTATTGTACCATTTTGTCGGCATAGTTAACATATATATTCGTGCAAAATTACAGCTTTCTAGCATTGATAGTCCCGGAAAAAAGGAAAATCGCGACATGCATTATTTTGGGGTTAGAATGAAATACTACTCTTATACTTTGCAACAAATACCAGTTTTATCATCATTACTTTAAGATACTAGCATCATAACCACGTAAAACGTGAGAACTCTTAAAAAGATTTGTACCAGACAAAACAAAACAACAGGATTTTATCTAATTTTCGATTTTGTTTCCCCAAAATGTTGGCTATACCGTACCTCCCACCCATGATAGCAACTGAACTAAACGGTAGCTGGTAGCGTAAAGTCGACGCTTCTATGAATTATTTCGATTGGCCATCTCTGAGAGATGATCTCTCCCTTATGGCCATCTACCCCGGAATTACTCTAACTACCAGATCGAATAGTTTACGCGTGCAAAGCCGCGGGTAAACTCTAGTAAAAATATATTTTTAAGTGAGTACTTACATTACTATTTCTGATAATTGATTAATTGAAATAGAAATAGAAAATCATTTATTCGTGACAAAGTAGCGTAGCATAACAAAAAGATGTTAAACATTTAAGAAAGCTGTATGTCACGAAATTGGGCATACTTAGGATTCTACTGATGGCGAGTGATGATCGAATCGATCACACTGCCTTCTATGTAGATTTGCATGTAAGTTATTGTAAGCAGATAAACAAACAATCGTAGAAAAAACGTATTTCCTGTGGCTTTTTTTGCTCGATCGGACGCAATTGCAGATTTTACGATGATTTTTTTTTTCTGTCAGCTACTGAAGTCATTTGAAAACAGACACTTTGTTGTATTTTATTTATCTTGTGTTACATTTTCTCGTAATTAAAAGTATTTATAGCGTCGTAAACTTATCCCCCAGTCGAAAGTTTTCTTAAAGAGGTGGCCTGAGTGAGAGCCATGTTTGTGTCTTCGATTGTAAAGTTTTCTCGAACAAAAGGTACTGTATAGCTACACGTCGTGCTGCTAGGAAGGTAAACAACCTAACCCAGTTTAAGCGATATCGTCGACAATGATGCTATTATTTCACAGCTTTCCAGTGCTGGCGCAACTCCGTCATAGGTACACATAACACTTTGATATAATTCAACCAATTAAGCCAGAACTCTGAATAACAGGCTTTTCGAGACTCCAAAGTTCTTCTGACACTGGTTTAACGATAACAACAAACGCATATGGTTTGCTTAGCTGTGCAAATAGTCGGTATGGTAGCGCACCACGCGCCTAATACCAAGAACTTTCCCGTTTATTTAATTTCATAATATTTATCTTCATGTGGTTTATTAAGAGACTCGGTGTGATAAGGTGGCGGTGATAACGATTGCTGTAGCTTAACTGTTTCCTTTTCTTGTTCAAACAAAGCGTTATCATTATTCCGGTTGGGAGTTCTTGAAACTTGTTTTTAACGTTTAATGTTAACGCGAATGCGCGTTTAATGTTTATGTGTGTGTTGTGTGTTACTTACTATCCACTGCATAAAAATAAGCCTAGAGTTACTTTATCTTACCTTAATCAATCAAAGAAAAGGTACATAACTAAAAATTAAGATATATTTATGAAATAGCTCGCCCGTGGCGTGGCATGGAATACTGGCAGCGTTCCTCGCTGTGTCACAATGTTGATACATGGAAGCGCCTCTTAGTTCCCAGTGGCAGTCAGTCGTTTGGGACAAACCTTTGGAAACAATATAGCCACTGGGACCCCATGTACCTAAGATTTCCAACGCTAATAGTAGTCACAGTCACCTGCAGGGCTACTACAAAACTCGAAACTCGAAGTTCGTGTCGTGCGGTCCCTCTGACACTTATACTATTTAATACGAGAGCGAGAGGGACGGTACGATACGAACTTCGAGTTTCGAATTTCGTAGTAGCCCTGCAGCACTAATATCTGATACAACAAGACGTGCATAAATATCTGATACGACTCTATTTCTAGGGCCAGTGGCAACGTGTCAGTCATATTTACACGCTCTGCTGTGGCAGATGTTAATGCAAGTGATTGTACAACATTATAATTTATTTGGAGCCGAGACCTGTGTATTTGTAGAGCTTTAATTTTTCGGCTGTCTCGGCAATTAGGCTGAGGATGGGGATAAAGTAACTCCACGGCACGGGTGGTACTGCGTGACGCTGCACGATAGCCTGCGCGTACGCACGCGTCGGTATGTTGTGTCAACGCCCTTACATTTGTTTCCTTTGTCACCTTTCCTCACTGCGAACTCCCGTTACATCTACTTTGTATAAATATTATTGTTCCGACTTTGTACTTATGAGCACTAAAAATATATTGTACGTAAAATTCTGGAGAATTCTCATTCTGAGAGGAGGCCTGTGCCCAGCAGTGGGACGTACCTATGTACTTATTAGGCTGGGATGATGATAATGATGATGAAAATACTGGAATTTATTAAGTATCCTGGAAGTAATTGGCCTCTTTACTACATTAGTGTAATTTGTTCTCGGGTCTTGGGTGTTTAATATGTATTTAAGTATGTATCTATATCTATATAATTATATTTATCCGTTGCTTAGTACCCATAACACAAGCCTTGCTAAGCTTACTTTGGGACTAGGTCAATTGGTGTGAATTGTCCCGTGATATTTATTTATTTATTATTTATGTAAGTTCCCTCCGGAGTATTACATTATGTTTTTTTTCGACTGGATGGCAAACGAGCAAGTGGATCTCCTGATAGTAAGTGATCACGTCAATATCGTAAAATGTCCAATGTCCAAATTATTATTAACCCTCTAGAGGCATGAAGTAAGAAAGATGCGTAAAAAGATATATTTAATGTTAGAAGTAGCTTTATTGTTACGTAAATAAAACAAAAAAAGCGAAAAAAAAAAACGTTACTCATATATTACAGAATTTATTTTCAGGAGCCATTTATAGCTTCGTATGCATTCGGTCAAAATTTACATAAGCCAGATTTGGCTTCGTGATAAAAACATCCTATGCATCTATGATAAAAAAAATCCTAGTGGATATGGAACTCTGCAAAGGAATTTCTTTTGTCATTATAACACAAAAAACCGGCCAAGAACGTGTCGGGACACGGCCGAAATAGGGTTCCGTAGCCATTACGAAAAAAATAATTAATACTTTTCTAAGGATTTCATATTTTATACGGAATCTTCCAAGTTTAGGTATATTTTATACCTTAGGCTGCTATTTAAGAGTAAAACTACTTATTATTCTCAAGCAAACTTAGCCGTTATAACGTTGAAAGTTTGATATACTTACTACCATCCTGAATTTTTTAAAAATGTTCCACCCACCGGTTTAGATTTTAGAAGGGGGGGGGGGCGCTCGATTTTAATGAAAATTTGCACTTGAATATTTCGCAAAAAAATAAATGAATCCAAAAATCGTCTTAGCAAAACCCTAATGGTTTTAAAATACCTATCCAACTATATCCCACATTATAGGGTTGGATAAGAAAAAAAAATCATCCCCACTTTACGTCTAAATTTTTTTTTATTGTACCATTTTGTCGACATAGTTTACATAATATATCCGTGCAACATTACAGCTTTCTAGCATTGATAGTCCCTGAGCAAAGCCGCGGACGGACGGACAGACAGACAGACATGGTGAAACTATAAGGGTTCCGTTTTTGAAATTTTGGCTCCGGAACCCTAAAAAGTAGAGTTAGTCATCATTCAATAAAGTCAAACCGGTATTCTAAATGAATATGTAGTTAATATGAAATAACGAAAGTTGTTAACATAATATTATGGTCCAAATCAATTAGGTATTGTTTAATATATTGTCTTGACTCCTCGACCTGCCAGAACTGCGCAGCGACCAAGTCTAAGAACTTTTTCTTACACTGTGGCAGCGCAGCGATAACAAAAATGATAAATGGAATTTGATTCGAGTTAAAAATTATTTTTCAAGCGGAGCCTTAAAATAATTGACATCATTCTGGCAAAGGCAATTTACATTCTGTCTGAGAAATACGAGTATTGCGGACACTTTGAGGAAACTACTACTTTGTACATGCTTAGAAACATTAAATGAAACTATCTTCAAATTGTTTCTTAATTGTATTAAGTATATTTTTGTGCTTAACTGACTTAAAAAGATATAACAAGGTTCTCAGTTAGTCTGCGAATATTACCTCACCCGTTACAACCGAAATTATCTTAGCTTGGTTACCTAAACATTTCTGATTTAGATCACACTTCTATCTATACAATATATCATATTCTGGTTTACGATGTCGTACGCGGACAGTTTTTAATTCATCTCTACCTACTAGAAATTAAAAACTCCTGGACACTTATTGATGTTGCTTTCAACTACTGTCGAGTATAGTTGCAACTTTTTACAACTTTTGCACAAATGTATGTAATTTGCACACAGCACAGGCCGCGCTTGGGCCTGACATAAGGGTCTGACCCGTGAGAGCCGCCCGCGGCTACACGTTCGCGCCAACGCCTCATGAGGAAAACTGTACATTCTTAAGAACTGAATGAAGTATAATTAAAGGTTTGATCAGAATGTAATCCGTAAACATGCTACATTTACTCTCAAACAATGTTCCATTGGCATTAAAAGAAAGAACACATATTCACCAATTAGTGGAATTTTGTCAAGTTGCCAATTGTAGTGTAGAATTGCTGTCACATTGCAGTCATGTTTATTTTGTGATGTCTAATGAGCGATGACCCCAATACTATGGATATAGGTACATTGCATAAATAAAATACATCAGTAGCTGTTTCTTTTTCTAAGTGAATACTCCGCTTTCAGATTGAGTCTATATATCCTTTTGTGGATGGGTCTATTTTGTTCTGAAACGTTATCCATTCCTCTTTACAATTCAAACACTATCATAAAATGCACCTATGGTGTAATATACTCGTAGCAAGGCATTTGTCAATGCGCATTATCACGGAGAGCGCGTGTGGCGCGGCGCGGGCGCAGCTGCGGAGAAAGCCTGCGTCTGACCAGCGGCCACACCTCGCCTTTTCCTGTTCAGCAGAGATTTATCGCTTTTATTGATAATCGTTCGACTCACTTGTTAGACTTGTTCTTAATACATTTTTTTGTGTCAATCGTGTAAGTAGAAAGAGATCAAACTTCCTTCTTTTGGGTTCTTCAATACTTCAACTATACTACTATATGCAAATTACGTGAGGACTTTACGAAATCTTCATCATTTCTAATTTTGGCTCCGCATAAATAAATACCCGCTTGAAACGTATGTACATTATGGCCTTATTGGATTGGCTCAATCTGGTACGCTTCTTACTTCAGTTATCCTCAAGTGTAAGTATATATGCATCAGTCGGCATCGAAGGTTTTTACAGTCGTGTACCGTGCGTGGAATTTAAACTGCACCCGCGTCACTCCCGGGCGTATCCCGTGCACTATGTGCGCAGGCGACCATGATGTATTCCACGCACGAGAAAGCTCCCAGTCCCGATGAATCATGTCCAACCGAACACCAATTAAAGTGTTACCTGCAAGACGTGTTTTGATCGCGCTACGGCATTCTTAACAATAACGTCATACTGCATTTGTCCTTTTGCTATCTACCTAGCAGCCATTATCCTTCGAAAGGCAAATTATATTTGATCAACAAGAGCCAGTTAATGCTTGAACGAGTTTTTTTATGCGGATGCATTGACCAGACGCCACGCGATTACGGTCTGGTTTGCATGCAATACATTTTAATAGGTTACCTGTTTCAAGTGTTAAGTACTCATTGATTTCAAGAGCACCGTATGTACATTATCTTTTGTATAAATGAGGATTTAGTCTAGGTAAGGTAAGGCCAAACGCGGCCAGAGTCACAAAGCGACCAAACAGCCTTCTGATTTTCCAAGAAAAACGCTTTCTCTACTTGCCGGCAGGTCGCAGCAGCTAGCTCTAAGTGTTTTAATGTGTTGTTGGCACACTTAAAATGCACTTAGGTACTTGGTAAGATGTTAATGTGTAACACAATTTTCTCACTTGACGCCGACTTCACTATCTCGTTTTACCGTTTTGTCAGTTTCCGAGATGAAGGGCCGTAAAATGACTTGTTCAACTACTTCCTTTCACGAAAAGTTGCTGGAAATGTCTCGTTTGTATACTAAAGAATCAGTTGATAATCAACAACCATTGGCAATCAAACATTGAACTAGTTGGTCCTAAAACTGTCGATGACAGAATTGTTCTGACGGAAGAAGTCCAAAGATCAGCGAAGCGGCCGCGGCGCGTGGCATGCGCAGCGGGATGTAGGTCATGTTTCGGTGACAATAGACTGTTTTTAAATACCTACAAACGAATGTTGCCTCTCAGTGCAGTAACGGTAAAAACCATGATATTACTTTTTTCATCAAAGCACCAAAGTATTGAGTTTTGGAAAGTTGATAACTGTGGTAGATATTCGTTGGCGTGATAATTGCCGCTATTAATGAATTAATCCACTTACTTTATCAATAAAATGCATTTTGAGAGAAAATTAAAACTTTTTGTAATTATGTATTTCCTTTGTTAAAACGAACTGTTTTATTTTACTTACTACAATAAAACATAACTTCTTTTGGTCTCCTTGAAAGTTTTTGCAACAAACATTGGGCTAGATAGGTACGCAAGCAAAAAATTCATACTATTCATATTCTACTAATATTATAAATGTGAAAGTGTGTGTTTGTGTGTTTGTATGTTTGCCCGTCTTTCACGTCGAAACGGAGCGACGGATCAACGTGATTTTTGGCACAGAGATAGTTTATGGGCCAGAGAGTGACATACTACTTTTTATCCCGGAAAAATGCACAGTTCTCGAGGGAACAGCGCGCGATTACGGAATTCCACGCAGACGAAGCCGCGGGCAAAAGCTAGTAATAAATAAATTGAATTGCCGCGTCAGTGCGACAATTTTCACTTTCTGCCTTTGTCATCGGCGCTATTGAATACGATTCTATGATAGGCCTTTAAGTTGTGCCAAATTACAGGTTTCTAGACTCCCAGACTAGACAATGCTATTACGGATTGCAATAAAATGTTCTTTTATGATCTTATATAACTACCAGAAGAACGATTTTGGTAAATGTTAAATGAATAACTGTTATTTTTCTAGAGCACTAGGTCTATATATTTATACTTGTAATAAACGTGCGAGTTGGCATTGCACTGAAATAGTTCAGATATTATTGCAGCGATGGTGCAATTTAATAGTATGAGGACAAGAGGAAGCGAGGCGGCCTGTGCCTCCTATATCACCAAGTAAGAGGGAGAGTAATTCGAGTCAATGAACTAAGTAAGTTAGCGGTTTACCGCAGGGTCCAACTCTGGGACCCTTTGTTTATGCTTTCTTTGTACCTAACAATCCTGCCTATAAAAGATGTTTTACTGGCGAGCGGTTAAATTGAATTCTGAAACCGGTATGCAAATTAAACTTCTTACAATGGATTTGTTGCGTCACTCAACTTGGTAACTCACGTGACTTGTACTGCAGCTTAATTGCGAGTTGGCATTGCACTGGTTTTTATTTGTGGTACCATCAGTAATTCGAGTCAATGAACTAAGTAAGTTAGCGGTTTACCGCTCCAACTCTCATGCTTTCTTTGTACCTAACAATCCTGCCTATAAAAGATGTTTTACTGGCGAGCGGTTAAATTGAATTCTGAAACCGGTATGCAAATTAAACTTCTTACAAAGGATTTGTTGCGTCACTCGACTTGGTAACTCACGTGACTTGTACTGCAAGTACCAAGTCGAACTTTCAAGTTGACAGAAACGTCTTTTGGCATTATTGTTTTATGACATGCAAACGATTATCAACTTTAGGGTGGTAGATCACATATTTGGCTGATAGTACCTATATAACACATATATTTGGCTTATAAAATATTTGAAATTCGCGGCCATCCGTAAGTTTAAAGCATAACTGATTAATAACAATCCGTTAAGGCTTGCGGACCGCTCAGAATGCTCTGATCCCTCACGCAAAGCTGACACGCTATCGCCATCTTCTGCCTCTCATTGCAGAAGTTTCTGACTCGTAACGGACAAAAGCATGACATGGCAATTTATATTTTTTATTCTAAGATTTTTTAAAAATAAAAATTGCACATGTAACAACAAAATTGTATAAAAGTACTTAAAACTTATTCATTCATTCTTTCTTTTATTTTATATTCATTACAAAAAGCTACGTAAGTACCTAATGTTAGTTGGCACTCGTTACCTTAGGAATCAGAGAATATTACGAAATAACTACGAGTGTACCTAATAGTGCCTATATACTGGATAGCCAAAGTGTAATTTCGAGGAAGGCTCATCCTGTTTACCAATAGATCGATAGCAAAGCGATTTTATCGCACCCGAATGGCTCGTGCGACAGCTCTTAAACTCTTTATTATATCTCGATGTCGGCGAACTCAAACCAGCGTTCAGTCTTAACAGTTGTTCGGTCTCAAAAGATCTTAATCTCGGACAGTTTACCATTACACTTAGTTATCTTGTATATGGTATCACAGCAATCGTAATTAACATCTGCAGAGTGAGTCGACGTGACATTTTGTCGATAATTTGCGAGGTATCGCCTGCTCATACGCCGACCATTGTTCTTGCTAACAACGGGACCGCCATGTCGCTATATGGCTGCTGTCAATCATTAGCACAATTAGCGGCTCAGCTTGTTAACTTCTTTGTTGTGAATCGTAATGATATATTACATTTATTTCGTGAGCGCTTTTATTCATTTAAAGATGCACAGGTGCGGCATGATAGCGCAGGTCTTTTAACTTCGAAGATCAAACAAAACACTTGAATCGTCTCCGAAACCTTTTTACTCCGACTTAATTAACGTCCAGTAACAGTTTATTTGCTTCAATTCCAATCATACCGTGATGTTAATGCTCTTTGAAGATGGTCCCCTAAAATTTTTAGTGCAGGCTTACGGTCCATAATAAAATAAAAATGGTCACATTTTAAATTCTCGGAGAAGTTAATATGTTAGCGCGAGCGTCATGTTGTTAATGCGCTGCATTATGGCTGGTGCAGATCTTATCTCGCGGCGTGTGGCCGGTCCTTAACGCGAGCTGGACTTCTTTTGGCGCAGCTGACAATTATGCTTTTATGGCTAACTACATTTTGATGCGAGTCGACCCACGAATCGAGAGAAGCATCGACTTACCTTGGCTCTGCCGAGAGCATTTTATGAAACGGTCCTGTTAATAAAAAAACGACTCGTGCGCTTTAGTGTTTCATATTTCTCATGTTGTAGTTGGCTACTTGACAGTGGAGTTTTACATAACTAAGTTTAGACTTAGGTTTTACTTTAGGTAGGTATCTTATCTACTCGTGTTTATGTATAAGTAAGTACTTTAATAATTTGAGATTCAATAAAATAACTGCGGCACTTTTCTAATCGAATATTGATAACTTTGTGATTGGAATCAGTGTATAACTTTTAAGACGGATGTAATAGTCACAATCTGAAACTCGTTCCTAAAATGTATTAAATAATTAAATTGTGATAAAATAAATTACCATATAGTACGGGGAACAGAATATGGTCCTTGGGGCCGAAATGTTCTCGAGTGGAGACTGCGGATCGGCAAGCTCGGCGTAGGACGTCCACCGACGAGATGGACGCGTGTTCACGGTGGATGCAAGCTGTTTCCAATCGAGCCAACTGGAGGTCTATGGGGGAGGCCTATGTCCAACAGTGGACGTTTTACGGCTGATATGATGATGATGATGAAAACAAGTAATTTTAAAATTTATTGGGAGTCCGTTTCTATCTATGGAGGTCATGTCTTTTGCATACATTTATAGAATTCTTGTCCCGCAGTGCACTTGTCCTTCTTAAGTGCAACTGTTTTCCAAATAACATGTGTAATTTTCGAAGATCTCATTTATTGTTTCAGTACTCATTATTTGCGCACGCGTCCTCCTACCATAATAAAAGAGAACAAGTATACACACTCCGACCCTTTAGGAGACTTAACTGTCTACTCCGGCGCGGATATACGGTGGTCGATGTCTATTTTAGATTAATTAATTACCTACCGGCAAATTATATTAGTATGAAAGTTAACTTAAAATTGTCTAATATCTGTGTCTAGAGAAACCAGATTCTTTGCTGCTCTATTATTATTATACTAAATTTAAAAATATTATTTATAAATTCGCCGAAGTGGTGATGGCGACTGTGTACATACTACTCATGTTTCCTACACATAATACTATAACTATATTGTTTATAGGTAGGTAGGTATCTATTTTTTTATGTGTCCTTGCATGAAACTATCACACTACACTTAATATACTACCTACTAATTTACAACTATACCTAATACAAAAAATACGTAAATATGAGTACGCGAACTTAAAAGGTAAAGACGAGCGAACTAAAATCGAAACGTACGGCACCGACGGCAGCGCAGCCTTGAGGCTTGTACAAAAGAAAACTTAATCCTCCGTAAATTATCAGTGTGTGCGTACGGCGGGTGCGTGCGTACCGGCGACAACCGGCGCGCACTCATTTAAGCCGCGCGATGTACTTTTGTTCGTAGTGAACTTACTTGTTCTCTTATACTATGCTCCTACGGTCTTGCTCGTGGTGTGGTCGACGTCTGGGGATTGTAATTCGATTCGTTTCCGGCGCTGCGCCTGCGTCGGCTAATCGAAGCCATGACCTTTTTGAAATATTCTTGTTTCTACGTTTGTCTATTTCACTGAAGGTCGATTAAAAGTACAGTACAACCAGAATGTTAAAGTTGCTTAGGACTCGTCGGTTTTCTTCGTTTTCCTAAAGATTCATATGAAAAAGAAAAAGAAAACCAATATTCTGTTTCGAGTTCCATTCTCAACTTAAAATAAATGAAAAAAAACTCAAACTATAACAAATTCTTTAAAAAATTTATAACAAAAAAAAAAATCAAAAAATAGAACCGACTACAAAAAACCATGAAAATAATTTTCTACCAGTCTGAAGTCGGTGCCTCAGCACGAGCCAGCAGGAGTGGACCTATAATCGTCTGCCTCACCTACAACTATACGAGTATATTGGGCTTCAATCACTCCTGCTGGCTCGTGCTGAGGCACCGACTTCAGACTGGTATAAAATTATTTTCATGGTTTTTTGTAGTCGGTTTTATTTTTGTTATAAATTTTTTTTTCACGCTTTTTAGTGTAAAAGATCTAAGATACAATAGTTTAATGTCAACTGCTCGTCACCTTTTACGAAAAATTTATTTTTCCGATGCAGAGACGTTCATTATTGAGGAGCCTGGTGCTTCATCACCCGTTCCATTTCACCATATGAATTACGATAAGCTTAAATTGCGTAGCAACTGCGTTAAAGTAATTGAAATTCAACCCGTGAAGTACTTGTTATTGAGTAGTCGCTCCATTGGATAAATTTCGTCTTAATCATCAGTTCCACTTCACCAAATGATGATTTTCAAGAGCAAATGCACGAGTTACTCCTAAATATATCGAAATTACCATAGGCATTCCTACAATATTTGAAGAGTTCCCTCGATTTCCTTAGGATCCAATCATCAGATCCTGATTTGGTGCTTATGGGACCTAATTGAAAGCATAACTAGACGAACGAAAAAAAAAAATTCCAATCTGTTCATAAATGACGGAGTTCTGAGGTAACAAACATTAAAAAAAAAAATTACAGCTGAATTGATAACCTCCTCCTTTTTTTGAAGTCTGTTAAAAAGGAGTTTCACAAGGCAAGGTTCCATTTATTTATTTGTCAACAAAAAATTACAGCATTACAGTTAAACCACCAATGCGCTGTAAAATTCAAATTATACAAAACAAAAAGACATAAAAAACACAAAAAATACATAAAAAAAAACAAAAACTGATAGATAGATATTCCATAGATGCTGGCAGCGTTCCCTCTCTGAAAAACTAAGCTAATTCTTTGTCCGAGGGCGCCGCCAGCTCTTCGGTCCTCTAAGCTGTGTGTGACGTCTACTAACACTTTGATATTTTCTTATACAGCTTCACGGAGCCCACGGATCAAGGGTCTCGACACCGAACCGAATAAAGTATTCGGTGTCTAGACTCCTGTTTTAGTAGATATACTTTCGCTTTTTCAGTTGCAAATTTTATTTAATATTACATTCATTTACATTTAGTCACATTTATATTTCATCAAATAAGTCTAATAGCTTATATACCTACTTATACGTTTCGTAATTTTAGTCAATGACGAAAAGTTCACCTATATTGAAGTCAAGTGGCTGCAATAAATAGTAGATATCTATGATTATACAATGTCTGCATTAAACATGAAATACGCCATTGCTTCATACACGTGCTAAAAGCCCATACCAATAAAATAAATAATTGTTGAAGAGCTAACGTAACCTACTTGCACGAAATGGTACCTACTGGCCATTAATAAGCGTTTGCTTTTGAACATGTCTGTCATCCTTATTCTATTGTATTGATTTTAATATGAACGTAATGTCTTATAAAAAATGTAATGGTTGTATGTAAATCATCATCATCATCATCATCATCAGCCCGAAGACGTCCACTGCTGGACAAAGGCCTCCCCCTTAGAACGCCACAATGAACGACAACTTGCCACTTGCATCCACCGGTTTCCCGCTACTCTCACGATGTCGTCAGTCCACCTGGTGGGAGGCCTGCCAACGCTTCGTCTTCCGGTTCGTGGTCGCCACTCGAGGACTTTTCTCCCCCAACGGTTATCTGTTCTTCGAGCGATGTGGCCTGCCCATTGCCACTTCAATTTGCATATTTTTCCAGCTATGTCAGTGACTTTAGTTCTTCGACGAATTTCCGTATTCCGGATTCTATCGCGCAAAGAAACTCCAAGCATAGCTCTCTCCATAGCTCGTTGCGTGACTTTGAGCCTCTCTAAGAGGCCAACAGTTAAGGACCACGTCTCAGCGCCATAAGTCATCACTGGCAACACACACTGGTCGAAGACTCTAGTCTTCAGGCACTGCGGAATATTGGACGAGAAGACATCACGAAGTTTCCCGAACGCTGCCCATCCGAGTTGGATTCTTCGGGCGACCTCTTTGTCGAAGTTGGACCTACCCAACTGGACAACTTGTCCAAGGTAAACATAGTGGTCAACAACTTCGAGTACATCAATCCCAACGATAACCGGCACGGGTGTGACATGGACATTTGACATGATTTTAGTCTTGTCCATGTTCATCTTAAGACCCACCTGTTGGGAGACGATACTGAGGTCACTGAGCATAGTATTGAGCTCCTCCAGCGACTCCGCCATTATGACTATATCATCGGCAAAACGAAGATGGGTGATGTACTCGCCGTTGATATTGATGCCGAACCTGTTCCAGTCCAAGAGCTTGAAAACGTCCTCCAACGCATTTGTGAACAGTTTCGGAGAGATAACGTCTCCCTGTCTCACACCTCGCTGCAGTTGGATTGGTTGTGTACTCTCGTCCTGCAACCGGATCGACATAGTGGCGCTGCTGTACAAACTCTTTAACACCTCGATGTATCTATAGTCAATTTGGCATCGCTGAAGGGACTGCAGTACAGCCCAGGTCTCGATTGAATCGAAGGCTTTTTCATAGTCCACAAACGCTAAACATAGTGGCCGATTATACTCCTCGGTCTTCTGTATAATCTGGCGGAGCGTGTGAATGTGGTCTATGGTGCTAAAGCCTTTACGGAATCCAGCTTGTTCGGGAGGCTGGAAATCATCAAATCTTCGCTCGAGACGATTCGTAATGACCCTCGAAAACAACTTGTATACATGACTCAGGAGTGAGATGGGTCTATAGTTCTTCAATAAGGTATTGTCGCCTTTTTTGAAGAAGAGCACCACCACACTCCTGTGCCATGCTTCCGGCGTGGTACCCTCGAGTATGACGGAATTAAATAACCTCTGGAGGACTACAAGTACCGGTTTACCACCCGCTCTCAGAAGTTCTGTCGTGATTCCGTCATCCCCCGGAGCCTTGTTGTTTTTAAGTTGTTTGAGAGCCACTCTAATCTCGTACAGGCTGATATCTGGGATGTCTTCAGTGTAATGACGGGTTAGTTTAGCTCTGGTATCTTGAGCTGCACCTACAACGGGCTTCTGTGTCGAGGCATATAACTGTTCGTAAAACCTTTCGAGCTCTCTCAACAACTCCGGTTTCGATGAGATGATACTGCCATCGTCGATCTTCAACTTAGTCATTTGGCTTTTCCCAATAGACGAATTCTTTGCAAACACTTTAGAGCCCTGGTTCCGCTCAATTGCTTCCTTAATACGTGCAGTATTAAAGGCACGCACATCGTGTCGCATGGATTTTGAGATTCGCCTATTAAGTCTGCCATATTCCGACATGTCAGTTGAAGATTGCAGCCTCATCTTGTTCCGAAGTTCCATTAATTTAATGGTTTCATTGGAGAGCTTCTGAGGTCTTTTCCGGCGCGGAGTCTTGAAGAACTGGGACCCCACGGCCTGAACAGTTTCTACCAGCCCGTTGTTGATCTCGTCCGCTGTTTTGCATTCGGCTAGGCACTGGAAGCGATTATGCAATAAGAGTTGAAAGCTAAGAGTTGAAAGTTGTATGTAAATAAAACAACAATATTATCTTCCAGATCATTTTAATTTATATCAGGTTATGGGAATAAAATAAATAAAAGGGACTGGAAGTGATATAAAGCCAAAATGGCTAGCACCTCGTACCGTATTGAGCTACTAAACAGAAACAATTATGACACTTGGAAGGTTCAGGCAAAAGCCGTTATGATAAAAGCAGGTTTGTGGAATTATGTTCTAAATCCTACACCGCCGATTACTGAAAAAGATCCTGAGGTTATTGCAAGTTATGAAAACAATGAACTCCTTGCCAGGTCAGAACTTCTTTTGATAATTTCATCTCAAGAAATAAAAAATGTAAAAAACTGTTTAACTGCTAAAAACATATGGCAAAAACTCGAGGATATATATGAAAGTAAGCGACCTACTAAGAAGGCTTCACTCCTCAAACAATTAATTGTTGCAAAATATAAAGAAGGTGATGATTTAAGAGAGCACTTAGACAATTTAACAGACATTGTGGATAAACTTGCCAACATGGATGTCGATATAAATGTAGATCTTTTATCCGTCATAATGCTCTATTCCTTATCATCGAAATTTGAAAATTTTCGCATAGCGATCGAATCGCGTGATAAACTGCCTTCTCCAGAGGAGCTAAAGATAAAAATTTTAGAAGAAACCGAAGCTCGTAAACATACTGAAGACATTATAGTTGAAACCAACGCAATGTTTATGAAAAAAAATTATGTACCCTATAAATATAAAAATAAACAAGATTTCTGTCAAATATGTAAGAAGCAAGGGCATAAAACACAAAATTGTCGATTCCGTAATGACCGTAAGAAACAAGAACGATCTAATGCTGCACAAAACATTTGTTTAGCTACGGAACCAAATAAAAATACAAAGAGATGGTGTATTGATAGTGGATGCACATCGCATATGTGTCACAGCTTGAAGAGTTTCTCACAAATAAAAAAATCTGATGGCATACTCAAATTAGCAGCCGATGACAGCACTGCTAAAATTGAAGGAAGAGGAAACGTGCAAATAAAAGTTGATGATAAAAACATAAAACTAGAAGACTCTCTGTACGTACCAAATCTCGCAACCAACCTATTGTCTGTTTCAAAAATAACGAAAAAAGGAAAGACCGTACTATTCAAAGAAAATACAGCGACAGTAAAAGATTCAAAAACAAGGAAAATTGAACTTACAGCTAAAAATATTAATGGTCTTTACTACTTAATGGACAAAAAGGATGATAATGATTTTAAATGTCAAGAAGAAACTACTTTTAATGCTGAAATTGATGATTGGCACAGAAAACTTGGACATATAAATGAAACAAGTTTAAAACAAGCTTTAAAAGATGAAGCAATGAATGGACTCAAGTTTGACATGCATCAAAAATTAAATGAATGCGAAGTATGCATAAAAGGAAAGATGACCCGACTACCTTTTCCCAAAAATAATCAAAACTTGAGAACGACACAACGTCTTGAAATAGTTCACTCAGACGTGTGTGGACCAATGAATGTAGAATCCGTCAGTGGAGGAAAATATTTCGTCACATTTATTGACGAATATTCTCGATACTCAAGAGTATACATAATCCAAAAGAAAAACGAAGTGTTGAATAAATTTAAAATATATAAAGAAGAAATGGAGAGATTTACTGGAAATAAGATAAAATACTTACAATCTGACAATGGAACAGAATATATAAATAAAGAATTCAATGGATATTTGAATCAATGTGGTATAAGTCGAAGACTTAGCTGTGCGTACACACCGCAGCAAAATGGGACAGCTGAAAGAAAAAATAGGAGCCTACAAGAAAGGGCCAGATGCCTATTGATAGATGGTAACATGCCGGAAAAATATTGGGCTGAAGCTGTATCCACCGCAAATTATTTATTAAACCGTACTCCATCGAAAGTAATAGAAAACAAAACTCCATTTGAAATGTGGGTTGGAAGAAAGCCATCCGTACAGCACTTACAAATTTTCGGATCGAAAGCATTCGTATTGAATAAAAACAAAAAACAAAAGAAAAAGTTTACATCAAAAGTAACTGAAGGAATATTTCTTGGATATTCGGAAAATAGTAAAGCTTACAGAATATTAGTACCAGAAACGCATCACGTAATTGTAAGCAGAGATGTTAAAGTAATTAATAAATTATATTACGAAAATAAAGATAAAATTGACAAATCCGAAAACAAGAATGGAAAGAAGTTAATAGATATATTTGTCGATAGTAAAAAACAAAATAATGAAGTATATCAACAAGCAGAAGATTGTGAAATATTAGCTGATATTCACAATGATCATGAAGAAAACGAATTGCACCATGATCATGAAGAAAACGAATTGCAAAATGAATTGCAACAAAACGATGAAAACATTTTTGATCATAATGAAGTAATTGAAAATGAGGCAATACAAACTGAAGATAATTCTGTTGCAGATCGCAATGAAGTAACAGACGCTGAGGCAATAGAAAGAAATGATATTTTAGAGAATGAAAGACCTCAAAGAACTAGAAAACCACCAGTTTGGACAAAAGATTATATATGCACAGTTTGCATGAGCGAAGAAGATGATCTAAAATGGAATGATGCAATAATTTCTGAAATAACAGCACACTTAAAAAATGATACTTGGTCTATTGTTAAGAAGCCACCTTGCAGAAACGTCATTGACAGCAAGATGATTCTGAAAGATAAATTAGGAACAGATGGCAATATTGTACGCAAAAAGGCTCGACTAGTAGCCCGAGGATTTTCTCAAATACCCGGTGTTGACTACCAGGAAGTTTTCGCACCTGTGACTCGACTAAGTTCAATTAGATTATTAGTGGCTTTAGCTGTACAGAAAGATATGCATTTGAACCAGATTGATATTTGCACTGCATTTTTAAACGGAGATATTGAAGAAGAAATCTATATGAAAAAGCCGAAAAATATAGAAGAATATCTAGAAAAGATAATTAAGTCTACAAAGGATGCAGAAATTAAACAAAAAGCTGAAAAAATGCTACATGATTTAAACCAAGATAAAGAAAACACAGTATGCAAATTAAATAAAGCCGTCTATGGATTAAAACAGTCAGGAAGACAGTGGTACAAGAAACTAGATGCCGAATTAAAATCAATAGGTTTCCAACCTACCAAAGTTGATCCATGCATGTACATATACGCGAAAGGCGGAGAAACTATTATTATTAGCATATATGTGGACGATATTATAATTGCATGCAAATCTCAAGAAAAAATAGACAACATTAAGAAATTACTTGTCAAGAGATTTGAAATGAGAGACTTGGGTGAAATTAATTACTGTCTTGGAATAACTTTCGAAAGAGATGAAAAGCAAATGATACTGAAACAAAGACAGTATATTGAAACTATATTAGAAAAATTTGGATGCAAGGATTGCAAACCCGCATCTACTCCCATGGATACAGGACTGAAATTAACTAAAGGCACAAGTCCAACAAAGGAAAAGGACATACCCTACCAAAACCTTATAGGATCACTTATGTACTTGGCTGTTGCCACACGTCCTGATATAATGTTTGCAGTAAGTCACCTTAGCCAGTTTAATAACTGCTACACATCTGAACATTTTCAAGCAGCAAAAAGAGTTCTACGATATTTACAAGGAACTAAAGACTTAGGTCTGACTTACATAAAAGGAAACATGAAGCTTGAAGGAGCAGCTGATGCTGATTGGGCATCATGCGCCATTGATCGTCGCTCAGTGACAGGCTACGTATTTACATATGGCGGAACACCAATAAGTTGGGAAGCTAAGAAGCAAAGAACAGTCGCACTTAGTACAGCTGAGGCGGAGTACATGGCTCTAACGGAAGCATCGAAAGAAGCCATATACCAGAAAAACTTGCTGAATGAGCTGAATATAAAAACAGGAATCATTGATATTTATAATGATAACCAAGCCGCCCAAAAGTTGGTCAAGAACCCAACTATAAGCACTAAATCCAAACATATCAGCATCAAGGAGCATTTTATCAGAGATGCTATGAAGGACGGACACATAGATGTCAAATACCGTGCTACAGAAGATATGGAGGCAGATGTCCTCACAAAAGCTTTACCTGCCATGAAGTTTATTAAACTTAGGACTAAGATGAATATAGTCTGATCTGATTTCGTGAGGCGGAGTGTTGAAGAGCTAACGTAACCTACTTGCACGAAATGGTACCTACTGGCCATTAATAAGCGTTTGCTTTTGAACATGTCTGTCATCCTTATTCTATTGTATTGATTTTAATATGAACGTAATGTCTTATAAAAAATGTAATGGTTGTATGTAAATAAAACAACAATATTATCTTCCAGATCATTTTAATTTATATCAATAATCAAATCATACAATATGACGAATGAAAGAGAAATATGAAGGCGACTATGTTTTTACACAGATAGGCATTTACAAATCTGGGACAGGCTTATTTAGAAATCTTCAGTAACGTTACAAAGTAGAGTATTTTAAATGTGAGCTAGCGGCGGAGAATGTAACTGACATGTTATCAGCACTTCATTTAATAAGCAGCTTCGTGAGAAACTTTCATAACGGCGGTGCCTTCTGGTCTTCAATCAATCACGTTGCTTCATCGATCAGCATTCTTCATGCGACTATATCATTAATTTCATTGTTTATTATTGCCATGTTTATTTCTATTATATTATAGATCTTGTTTAGTAAATAACAGCGAATCAATTCTCTGTTGGATTCCATTTCTTTGGAAAATAATGTTGTTATGTTTGAGCCATTTGTTTTTCTTTTCGCAATGCTAAATATTCCATACACACCGACCGATTAGCCAACTGGCAAGAGAACCTGACTATAAAGCTTGAGGTCCCGGGTTCGATCCCCGGCCGGGACAGATATTTGTATGAATAATACGAATGTTTGTTCTCGAGTTTTGAACGTCTAAGTAACATGTAGTTCTTTGTAGTTATGACAGTAGGTATTTACTGTTTAATTGGCTTCTCTTGCCTTGTCGTACAACCAACGCATAATATATATATGTATATGTATTATTTATTTATTAGGTACCTATTACAAACAGGGCAAGTTAAATAAAAGCTTGTAATAAACGATCCTATAAATAATTTATTATGCGGCGTTTCTCTTCGGCTTACTGTATCTAAAATAGATGACACTGAAAAGCCTAGTCCTAAAACCAAATGTTGGAGTAAAGTATGAACACAATGTACAATGGAAGTATTATTGATTGCAGCTGTCGGAGGAAGTGCAGCGCAAGCAGAGCGAGTACCAGAAGTGTTTGGAGTCTTACAAGCAGATGCGCGCCAAGTTCGAGGAGAACTACCTTAAATGTAAGTGTAAGTTTTGTGCTTCATCATACATATATTTAACTATTGAGTGAAACAAAATTTTTACCTTTTCCACGCCAACGACTCATATATACGCACCGACGGTTCCACGCCAACGACCTATATATACATCCATAACTTCAATACAAAAACAACCTTCATTAAATTGTGTTTTCAGACATTGCAATGTATAAGCCTGGAGTATGGTATGGGTGATGTCTTTTGTATTTGACGTGGCGGCGAAAAGGTTAATAATAATCCTAGAGAGACAATACACTCTTTCATATTGGAGGTAGAGAATTATAATGTGTAATCGGAGTTAATATCCGCGTCATATGGTATTTTGCAATCTATACGTTCTATTGCTTAAAATACTGTTTCAATATGTCCACTGTAATAACATTTACTTTAAAAAAACCTGTGTACCTAAACGTTCACTCTACCACTCTACCCAAACGTTCGCTCTACCGAAGCGTCCACTCTACTAAAACGTTCACTTTAACGAAATGTCAACTTACTTATTTAGGAGGTGATTAGAGAAGAAATGATGAGATCGTTAGAAATATTTTTTATTAAAAAATTGCACGTATATTGTATTTCGATACAATTTATGAAAAGTGTAAACAAAGACGCCATTTATCCGACCACAGACTTTCAATGATGTAAAAACCTAGAATCTATTGCAAAATAATTAATCTGTTCAGTAAATCGATTAATTTATTAATTGAATAGATCAAAGTATTTTTGTCTATTTTATTATTTACAATATTTGATTTCATTCCAAATACTGTTTATACAATTATAAAGGCAGTAACTATTTTTTAATTTTAAGGAAAGTAAATAAAAATCGCTTATCCATCCGCGAATTAATCGAATTTTAAAATGTCAAATTTTCCACCATCTCTACGCTAGTCTGTGTTACTACAGATTATACGCAGGTTTCAATCAAGAAATAACGTCAGATTTTGACGGAGATTTTTCAAATGAATTTTTTATTGTCCACCGCATAAAATTTGTCATCGTTCATCCACCATTACCTCTCATATTTCGTTTTCTAGATTTTTTTTACCGTACAACGGCAAAACCGACTAGACACTGGCAAAATTGTCCTCCAATGGACAGAGCCATATTTTTCTAAAAATCTAATTTAAGTATTGAAATCAAGTGAATTTTGGTGAAAAAAGTGATTAGACATCTTGTTAAAAGACACGAATTATAGATAAATGTTATTGATTCGATCGAGTGAGTGTTTATACAAGAATTTTGATGAAATCGGTTTTCCGCGGGAACTATGCAATTTTCCGGGATAAAAACTATCTTATATCTTATTTTCCTATAAATATTATCTTTTTTGTTTTATATTTATTTAAGTATGTATTTATCAAGTATGTTTATCCATTGCCTAGTAGGTATCCAAAGTACAAGATTTGCTTAGTTTGGGACCATGTAGGTTAATTGGTGTCAAGTGTCCCATGATATTTGTTTATGGGCTACATATTTAAATATAGAAAATTAAAATAACTACGGTTAAAATGTTGATGTTAAAAAAATCGAAAATTAAAATAATGAAAGTTTATATTGTCGAGTGGTAAGATAAACTATGTCCAATATAACGAAAATCTAATTATTATCTACAAAAGTGACATCGAAAGATATATGTAAATATATTCAATGAAGTGAAAAAGTTTATTCCACACACAATACACATACAATTATTACTACAAAAACAACAAAAGTATAAAATATAAAACAACAAAAAAACAAGCTATCAAATATTAAATTTGTGTGTGAAAAAGGTTCCGTCTCAGCATAAATGATATCGAAGTACAAAGTATCGAAGTACAGAGTATCGGAGCTCGGCTTCGCGGAGCTCCCATTCCGCCCAGTTGAGGCGTAATAGACCTTATATACATTTGGGTAAAATGATGAATTACCAAAAAAATTTGGTTTGGTTAGGTTAGAACTGTGACCACAACAACGCATGAGCCGAGCGTGGCGCGCAGCGGCCGGCGAGTGGTAAAAATGACTGGATTATGTAAAATAAATGTTATTAAGAGAAAGGAACAATAAATAAAGGAGATTTGTATGTTTTTTTTATGTTAGAGGGCCAGACAAACGAACAAGTGGATCACCTGATGTTAAGTGATCACCACTGTCCATAGACACCCGCAGCGCTTTACGCGATGCCAGTGCGTTGTCAGCTCTGCAGAAAATTGTACACTCGCCTCTTAAAGGCACCCAGGTCGTAAATCGATGGGAAGACCCCAGCGGGAAGCTCGTTCCAGATTTTGCAAGTTCGTGGCAAAAAAGACCGCTTAAAACGCACCGTCGAAGACTGCCATTCATCAACATGATGTCGATGAAATGAACGCTAACGACGGATGGATCTGTAATGGAACCCCGCAGATGGAATGAGGTCGAAGAGTTCCTCAGAGCATTCCCCGTTGTAGATCTTATAGAATACACAAAGGGAGCTAACGTCTCTGCGGAGAGCAAGAGGATCGAGTTTATCGGAGAGTGAGGGGTTGCCGACGACTCGGGACGCCCTGCGCTGTATGCGATCAAGTGAAAGCAGCTGATATTGGGGTACGCCAGCCTCGGCCGAACCTGGGCTTTATATATTTGAAGCCGCTCCTTCGGAGTGAAGTATCGCTTAGAGCGGCTAAGCACGCCCGACATTCTAGCAGCCGACTTGGTTTATCTTCCAGGTGATCGCAAAATTGGATTGTGCTCGAAATATCGACACCGAGGATCCCAACACTCTCCGAAGTGTTGAGGGGTGATCCTTGGAAGCATAGAGCAGCAATAAACGGGTGTTTTTTGGCAGTAAATACGCAAACTTGTGTTTTGGAGGGGTTAAACTGCACTAAGTTACGTGTGCCCCAATCAGAAACTTGTGCTAGTGTATTTTCTAGATCATACACAAGTTTTGTTCGTCTCCCTTCCAATTCTGCCCGAGGAAGGTTAGCTCTACCAGAGTATAGTGCGTCGCAAGTGCTGTCATCCGCATGTACGGTACTATGTATATATTACGATATTTTAATTTTCGACATTCAAATATGTTGACATTTATAAGTTAGATATACTTATAATGGTTATCGACATTTACTCATTCGATATTTTAATCAATTGACATTTCAATCTTAGACATTTTAACCATAGGTACTTTCATTCCATACTTTCGATATTGTGATACAATCGATGTTTTAATTTTCGATATTTTAACATCGACATTTTAACCGTAGTTATTTTAACTTTCGATATTAAAAATAAAAATAAGTACAAAAAAAATACATACTTAGACACATAAATTTAGGGTAGACAATAGGCGGTCTTAGGCGGTTAGGTCTTTGTCTAAGATAGCGGTCATAATATTGTACTTATCTAATGAGTGATAAATTGATAATAAATAGAACTAAATGTTGAGATATTGGCATAAAAACAATATGGCTGAGACATGGGGCCGGTCGTACGGAAGGCCGGTTTTTGGGTTGCGGAGGCATGCGTGATCGTATTACTCTCGTATGTAGGTGTCTATTGTCAATAAGGAAAAATACGCACATGACATCATTAATTTGTTAAAAGGCAGACGTAGTTATGTTTACTTTAATTGTGCAGCAGCTTCAATAATCAAGAGTTAGCAAAAATATTCTATAAATAAGTAAATAGGCAACGCCTTTATTGTTTGTAAACAAGTTTCATTCCCAATTGATTTACTAGCTAATATAGATGCATTTATGTATAAAATAAAAGAAAATGCAGCTGCAAGTCGAGCTCATGGTAATTTTTTGTTTTGTTTGATTGTTTTCCGGAAAAAAAAATACCTAAGTCATGAAGTTTTAGGTGAAAAGTAACCAAAAATTCGCTCTACTTTCGAACATAATAAAGGGCGGGGGAGGTCTGAGATCTGTTATCTATTTTTTTATATTTTAAATAAAAATAGGTATTACTTAATAAGAGTAATACCTACCTACTTACAAATACTTTTCACAATTGTTTTCAACAAATAAGTATTCACGATCTTTAACTTCACAAAAGCCATATCAGCTCATCAGCTTCATTTATTCACAGTGACAAAGTGATCCCTATTCTTTATTTTTATTTATTGAAATGAAATGAAATTTTATTTATTTGCATTAAGCAAATTGTTCTGAGGTTTCTGTTTTTTCTTTTGACCTACGGAACCCTAAAATTAAGCCGTGTAAATATGAAGACAGATTATCTTCAGTTTATCGCCTCCCGGCGCCAGCGCACCACGTTATTGCAAATATTGAGAGTTACTGCTCTATCGTAATCATTTACGAATATAAACCAGACGCCGTACCTACGTCACTAGGATCTAGTTAGCAGTAAAAGAAAAACTTGCATTTGCGACTTTGAAGTTTTGGTATATTAAGTTTCTAATGTTTTTTTTTGCCATTTTGGTCTGTGGTTTTTTTAGCCAGTAAGGCATGGTGTATCATTGGCGCTCAGTTAGGATGCCAAAAGAGATGGAAGCATTGAGATCGTCAGGTAGGGTCCGGTTGTATTCTATTTGATAGTACTTGTGTATCTCTTTCTAAGGAAACATCTCAAAAAGACATACCTAGACAGTTTGGTACGAAAATTTACGCGAAGCACCAAAGCACGACCTAAATGGTATGCTAAGACAAATTCAAAAAAATACGCTAAAGCTAAAGTAAGTAGTTTAGTTTGTAATTCCAAAGGAAGTTGACAAATACTGCACAAAGTTGATGTTTGCCCATAAACGAAGAATTTCACTGCGGCGTAGAAAATCTCTGAAGTGGCAGCGACGGCATTTGCTATGAAACGACTAGGTAGGTACTTGAATAACTTCATTTGACAAATGGCCCTTGATCAAAATGATCTTTCACCACCTGACGGTTACTTTGTCAGCAAACAATGGAAAATATTACCTAACTATAACTACCAGCTGTCATCTCGTAATTTTCTGGTTATCTACACCATTGTTTTGTTCCTTACAACCGAATTATCGAGATCGGCGCGGTCCTGTCACATCACTTCACGCTGTCGGCACCCTATTCAATATTTAACGGTTATCTATTGTTTGCCCCAAAGTTATATGCTATAATTTCATTTGCCCGAAGTTCATATGCCCGATTCTTCACTTGCCCGAATGTTTCATTTACTAGAAAATTTATTTGATATATTCTTATTTTCCCGAAAATTAGATGCCATAATTTTTAGTTACGAATGGTTTTCCATATTATTAAGTGCAATAATATTTATTCAATAGAATATTCAAACGCCATACTAAATAGTGTTTATTTTGATTATCTATCTATATAAATAAAAATTAATCGTAAAATGTGTTGCTAAGCGCAAACCTCGAGAATAGCTGGACCAATTTCGCTAATTCTTTATTTGTCGTGTTTGTTATTGTCAAGAGAAGGTTTTTATGACAGAAAATTTGGAAAAATTACAACGGGGGCGAAGCCGCGGGCAATAGCTAGTGATTGATAAAAATTGCTTTTTTCTATTACTAATCTATCTATTATCTTTATTATCCGGGCTGCTATAAGAAAAAACCTAACATCGATGGCTAAGGCGGGAGCGAAGCCGAGCGTAGCTTCTTCGGAACCTAACCTATCCGAGTCGCTCTGGTCCGAACCGTCTTGCTCGCTCGCTTTATTTTAACAAATTAGAAGTCATCCATAAAGTACGTCACACATTAAGGGGGGGGGGGGAGGGGTCAAGCGGTTTGTGACCCAGGAACAAAATAATTGCAAATTTCATAGCAATACGTGTGAGAAGGGGGGGGGGGGGGAGAGGTTCCAAAAGGGTCAAAACTAGTGTGACGTACTTTATGGATGGCCCCTTATATTGAATGTTACAACATATTTACATAGATCGTAAAAACCTAACCTGTCTAAAAAATTGCATTTTTGTGAACTCCAATCCGGCTTTTTATGTGAATTCATTAATAAGAAATAGGTAGGTACATTAGCTAAGTTCAGGATTCAATGCGGTTCAACGACCTTTTTAATTTTTACAGTAAATCCAAAATTTAGAGGTTATTGCTTTAGATAGCGTTACATTATAGGAAACAATCAACCTATTTGATTCATAGACCACCATAGAACCTTGCCGTCACGAGGTATTAAGTGTATCGTTGCATTATTAATAATATTATTGTACACAAATGAAAATATTTAGGTCGACACAATTTTATTATGCGTACTATAACCCCAAGATAGATAAATATGATTGTATCTATTTCAGGTCCCACAAGCCGAGGAGGTCGCAAGCTGGACGAAACGCGGGACAAGTACGGCAAAGCGTGCCGGCGGCTGCACCGCGCGCACAACGAATACGTCCTGCTGTTGGCAGAGGCCACCGAGTGCGAACGTGCGCTACGCACCGCCGCGCTGCCCGCGCTGCTCGACCAGCAGCGGCGACAGGGCGAGGCCACCGCAACCTCGTGGTGAGTCCCGACCGCGTCCAGCAGCGGCGACAGGGCGAGGCCACCGCCCCTCGTGGTGAGTCCCGACGCAGCTGTCAGTGTCGGCCGCGCGACCAGCAGCGGCGTAGGGCGAGGCCACCGCCACCTCGTGGTGAGTCCGGACGCAGCTGCGAGTACCAACCGCGCGCCCAGCTGTGGTGCAGGGCGAGGTCACTACCACCTTGTGGTGAGTTCGGACGCAGTTGTCGCCCCCGTGCTGGTCACGCGCTCAACAGGGGGGTATGGGTATTACGCGAGGCGCAATTGCCGCCCTCGTGTCGGCCACGTGACCAGCAGCGGCGCAGGGCGAGGCCACCACCACCTCGTGGTGAGTCTGTGCCCCTGATTATCAAACAAAAAATATTATCTGCTGCCGGAAAACTGGAGACTGGAGGAAACTGGAGACTAAATTGAAATATTAACAATAAGAAACCATCGCGTAGGTTTTCCTATAGTGAATCATCAAATTTAATTCGACAAATGTTGTCAACAGGAAAGGAATCCTTTTAGAAGTGGTGCAGCGGTCAGATTTCAACACGGACAAGTTTAAGGAAATCCAGAGCAAAGCGGAAACGACGGTGCAAAACCTCAGGCCGCACGAAGAGTATAAGGAATTCATAGAAAAGTACAAGTTAGTAAGCAATTCATTACGTTGACCTAAATCACCATGTAGTGCACCAAATTTTAAGAAACGGACCCTACTTTTTTTAAACTGATAAGTAATAACACTAATGTCTTAACTGATAACTAATCATCATAACTAGCAAAGTTGATGAATGATGAGCTATAAAGCATTGTTTCCTTGTTGTTGTTGTCCATTACTGGGTAACTACTGTGCTCAACATGTCCATGATTGGTGTCGACAACCCTATCTAAAGTTTTGGTAACTAGATTAGGATTTCAGTAATCTCAGTTTTCTTTCAGATCACCCCCCTCATCTCCAGTATCCTTCATTTTCGACGAAAGCCTAGTTGAGGATACGAGCGGCAAATTGCAACCAAACCAGTTGACCGTTGACAACTTAACGGTGGAGTGGCTGAAAGAGAAACTGACCGAATTGGAGTCCACCCTTCAGGACAATAGGGAAAAACAAGTGGCCCTCCAAGGTCCAGAAATTATAGGCAATGGAGTCTGCAAGAACAATAACACTGGGATGACCAATGGCGTCAATGGAATTGACAGGTATGTTATGGTTGGTATCAAGCTGCTAATGCAAAACTATTTGATGAAGAGTAGAGTAGGTAAAGGTTTGCGAGCGAAGGTCTCAACAGATGAGTGCATAGTTACTCTACTATATTTGTACTAACTAGATCACATATTCGAAAGTATCCAGTAGATCAAGAGAAAATGGCTTGTAAAATCTGCGTTTAGTTCTCGCAGCGGCGCGGCATGGTGTTGCATGTTGGAGTTACGTAGGTAAATAGAGAGCGTCTCATGCTAGTAAATAACTACGTACACCGGGAGAGATCCCAGTTTACGTAGTTATTTACTAGCTCTACTGCGTTTCTTATTTATACTGTGCCACTGGCTGGTACCGATCTCTCCCACGGATTAATATTTATATTCTTAGTTATACGGATCTTATTGAAAAAGGCAACCAGTTCATGTCGATGCTTTTAACAATAGGTGCATTACCTTTATACTATTTCATTCAAGAATACCAGACAATGATTCACATGCAGTGGTAGATAATTATGAACGTCAAGAACTACATGTGCTCAATTGACGGTTTATGTTAATACGAGTACCATTGCAGGATAATTAAATAACTGTTAGGTTTATTGTAGAAACAAATTTGTTGTTTAAGGAAAGGAATATAGCAGCAATTTCTAATTCCTTCGAACAGTGTTATTGCCCTGTAAGTATTCTAATAAAAATGTGTAATACATTTGCTCTATTTTTGTTTAAGTACGAGTAGGCACTTTGTCACACATCAACCTACTGTCATGCATGACATACCTACTACTAAAACTACGTAACATCGTTTCAGTGTACAATACTAAATACGTACATACACGGGTGACGTAACTTGAACTTTATTAGTTTACCTTAATCCAATTCGATCTTTATTGTAATTAATTTGTATTCCAGGCATTCTCCCCCTCCGATCCCAGTAACGACGTCCGAGCCAATAAAACTATTGGAGCTCCGCATGGCGGAGCGTAAGTGCGCCAAGCAGGCTGAGATGATCCGGTCCGCTTTGGCCGAGCTGGGATGCGAAGAAGCGCCCAGCGGCTGCCCAGACCTCTCCGCGGAAACCGTCGGCGTCGACAGCCTCGACGGGAGCTCGCCAGACCATCAGGTTACTTAACAAATATTATGTTTTTGGAATTTCAGGCTGTATGTATACCTATTAAACACTTGCCTTATGAACTTGGCAACTAATACGTAAGGAAATTTAAAGTAAATGACAAGGTTCCATTACAACATAGGTACGTACGTACTTAGGCGTAATTCTTTGAAAGTTATTTTCAGGTTACCAATATGTAATTGCGGTTTTAGAGACCAACGAAGAAAGATAATCAAATTTTGCGTTATTTTATTCGTGACAACATAAAACTCATGAGGAGCGCGGTTGAATTCAGGAGCGTACCTCGATCGGGTCGAAGGCGTCCGCCGAGGCGCTGCGCCTGCGGCTGCACTCGATAATCCCGCCGCGGCCCTTCTTCCGCATGTTCTCGCGGCCCTTCCGCCGCAAGTCCGTGCCCTCCAGCCCCGCGCTGCCGCCCAAGACTTACCGCAGCAGCAGCGAGGGCCCCGCCGACTCGGTAACCCGCCCTACTCGCCGCAAGAAACGGCTCAGAGTCCTCAAGAGGCGCTTGCATAAACGCATGGATGTATATGTGCATTGTCGTGTGAACAAAAGCATTTTCAAGAAAAAGAGGAAACGACACGATCCCCATAGTTTTCCTAACAGTGTGGTGAGTGCAGCTAACACTGAAGATAACGAGCACCAGTGGCTTCCATTAGCAGCCGACGCGTTGATGTTGCGGATTCCTTCTATTCATTGATTATTATTGTACAAAAACAAAACACGCGAGCTGGCACGCTGGTCAATGAGTCTAAGCTTAACGTGAGGTCAGCTGCGCGGCTGCTAGAGGACAGAACCACTAGGCAAGGCATGGGCTTTTGAAGGATGCATGAGGCTTATTTTTACACCCGCCAAAATGTTTACGGCAGTGTATAAACATGCGCGAGTTAGTCAGCGGCGTGCTATCTATAGACTTTCGCATCGCGAACTCCGCACGAACTTCGCTCGGGAGTAAGCTTTCAAATGAAATTAAAATAGCACCGCCTCGCTCCAAAACTCAGTTTCAAAATCAAGGTAAAGCCGCTTGCGACGTTTCGGACGTTTCCCGTTGACGCGATGTCGTACATGTTTCAGTCGGCAGTTTTACGTCAGGCTCATCCTGTTTGTCTTGGGGTTTGCTGGGTGATTATATGCAGATTATAAAAAAGTGATAATAAAGATTGTGTTGCGATGTTGGATCCGTTTTCGTTGTACATCACGCACTCGGAGCTGCCGCCGCCGGTGGTCGTGCCGCGCCGCAAGAAGCGGCTCAAACAGTTGCAGGAACTACAGTTGCAAGAAGAGTTACAGCTGCGAGAATTACAGTTGCAATTTGAACAAGATTTCGTATGTTCATCGCTTCACCGTTTGTTATGTTGTTGGAATGCTGTGTATGCATGTTATTCGATGTATTAACCGAATTCGGTTTCTATTTTCACCTACACCTAACTTTTTTATTTTTCGTTAAGTCAACTAATTTGTTTTTTTTTATGTGTTACTATTTTATTAACTGAGTGGTTTGAATATACATTAAATACTTGACCTCATTTACGTATTATTAGATTAGACGTGAGCGTCACATCAGCCTACGTAAACTCGTATGGGAAAACGAAGGACGCATGGAATTCAATGGAATATTTTGGAAATATCCACTGGAATTTATAATGAATACTTTATAAATTCCAGTGCAAACCATTCGGTATTCGAGTGGATCAAAATCTATCTAAGGCTGTGAAAGTTTTCCCAAAGTGTTGTCTCATATCTAATTCGTGATTCGTATTTTTATTCAATATCATTTTTATTTATATAAATTTAATTAAAAAACGCTCTAAGGATCAGCACTAGGCTTCGTCAATATAGGAACTTTAATAAGACAGATTTCATTAAAACTACACACACACACAAAAAAGGGTATCCGCAAAATGGTTCGTCAAAGATGACTAGCTTAAAAATCCATCCCCGTCTTTTGGAATCAAGAGCAGAAATGAAATTCCGGGAAGGGAAGTATTGACGCACCAATTATAGAATGGCTAACTGTTGACTTCAACAATTAATTTCATTAATCGAAACAAGACATCATAAAAAAAACAAAAACCGCACTACGAAAATAACTGCAATAACAAAACGCCTAATAGAACTTATTTATTACAAAAGAAGGGCAGGTACCCTTCTTTTTGCGCTCGCTGTATCTACCGTCTCTGGTCAGGATGACGACAGCAAGGGGCTGGCTGTCTGTCTGTCTCAAATTGATGCCACTCCATCATTCGTTACATACTTTTGGCGGGCAACCAGGTACGTTGCTCCAAAATCCACTGCAGTGTTTTAGTTCGTAATTTAATAAACGACATGGTCGTCGAATACTCGACAGTTGGTCCACGGGTGGACGCCGCGTGGTCCACGGTATTACGAGTAGTCTACTATGAAGGGTGGGTGGAGAGCGCCGCATCGCAAGCGTGCGGGCAGCGAGCTGTCACCGAGTGGTCCACTCGCCTTACGCGCGTGGGAGCTTCACGAGCGAGGCGATCCGGTGACGCTACGGAGTTGATGTAGTGAGCGCATGCCCATATAAATCCACATGAAAGAATACTAACCGCTCGCGGCGAGGCGGTGCGGGTCGGGTGCCGGGTGGCTCTAGCTGTCAGTGGTGCCCTAATCGACAAAAAAATGGGGTACTCATTCATGAGCGTGGTGTTCCACATACGAATGCTACTTGGTACCGATGTAATCAAAAGTGTCGTTTTAGGTGAGCGTGGGCGAGACGGAGCGCACGCTGGTGGAGCAGGAGTGGTTCCACGGCGTGCTGCCGCGCGAGGAGGTGGTGCGGCTGCTGCGCGCCGACGGGGACTATCTGGTGCGGGAGACCACGCGCAACCACGCGCGCCAGCTCGTGCTGTCCGTCTGCTGGGGGCAGCACAAGCACTTCATTGTGCAGACCACGCCGGAGGTAACCACGCGATAGCTATTGGTGGACAGTCACCAGCAAAAATATCTGACACAACAAAGCGTAAAATATCTGATACGACTCTTATTTCTACTTAGGGCAGGTAGGACGTATCAGATACAGGTGATCGACTGACAGAATAGGGATGATGACACTACCAATATCTAACGTTCTCTCGTAGATTTTGTATGGCAAGAGCTACTTACCTAAGTATAGGGAGGGTTAAAAATCTGTTCATCTCTCCTGTTCGGAAAGTTCAATTTTCATGGGTAGATGGCCGGGTGGAAAATTGCGTTTTCATCTCTAGGGTGGAAAGTAATTAAAAAAAAAAAACGATGAGCCACGGAGTCGAAGATAATTGAGTTACGTCAATGACACTTTTTTCACGTTTCGTCATGGCCATGCACGTCGTGACCAAGGAACTGAACGCCGAACATCCGTTTGAAACAAGAAAGTTGATCTTTATTACGTCACGAACATATCCATCTCTTTTTTTAGTTAGGTTAAGAAAGAGATGGAAGTCATTCGTGAAATGTGAAAGAAAGAGATGGAATATATAAATAAGTAATAAAGGTCAAACTTCTTCGTTCGGGGTTCTACCTCCAGATTTGTATATAAGCTCCTTGGTCGTGACCAACTCGTTTTTTTTTATAGTCGGCCGCGGCAAGGCCAGCCGAAAAGGTACCGTTGGAGGTTGGATATAAGTAAATTCAATTTATTATTATTCTCTTTTTTTGTAGTTTTTACTTTCCTCACAGTCGAAATGAAAAGCAGAGTGTCTAATTCGGGTGAAATTACCCATTTCCCCTCGAACTATTGACGCTCTCACTTCGTTCGAGCGCCAGAAATATCTCGTGTGAAATGAGTCACTTTCCACCCTTGTTTATCAATCTACTATTGACAATGCTTGACGCTCGTGTCTGACAACAGTGCCCATTCCAGGGCCATTACCGGTTCGAAGGCGCGGCCTTCCCGTCAGTGGCGGAGCTGATCGCGTGGCAGCGCACGTCGGGCGTACCCGTGACGGCGCGCTCCGGCGCGCTGCTGCGCCGCGCCGTGCCCCGGGAGACCTGGGAACTGAACAACGATGATGTGCAGCTGCTGGATAAAATTGGAAGGGTCAGTACATCATATACATCTCACTGTTGTTGGGCATAGGACCCCACTCAGAATGCTTGGGCTGTAAGTTTCCACGCGTAAACTCGTTTCTCTTTCCCTGTAAATTCCAAACCGTGTATCTGCAGGGCAACTTCGGCGACGTGTACAAAGCCCGCCTCAAGACATCGGGCCAGGAGGTGGCGGTGAAGACGTGCCGGATGGCGTTGCCCGAGGAACAAAAGCGCACGTTCCTGCAGGAAGGCCGCATCCTCAAGCAGTACCAGCACCCCAACATCGTGCGGCTCATTGGCATTGCCGTGCAGAAACAACCCATCATGATCGTCATGGAACTCGTCTCAGGTACTTAGATAACAGAAAAATACTTCAGTGCGCGGCGTCGGAGTTTGCGTAATGGGCCAGAAAGTGTCATACTTAGGCTACTTTTTATCCTGAAAAAATGCAGAGTTCCTGAGGGAACGGCGCGCGATAACCGAATTCCACGCGGGCGAAGCCGCGGGCAAAAGCTAAGTAATATTATAAATGCGAAAGTGTGTTTGTCCGTCTTTCACGCCGTAACGGAGCGACGGATCGACGTGATTTTTGGCATAGAGATAGTTTATGGGCCCGAGAGTGACATAGGCTACTTTTGTTCCCGAGGGATCAGCGCGCGATAACCGAATACCACGCGGGCGGAGCCGCGGGCAAAAGCTAGTTGATTATAAAAAGGTTCCAACCGTGGTACGTGATTTAGTTTTCTCTATGATCCGTGATTTAGAAGCATGGGCTAGGTACCTACAGACCTAGCCCATGCTTCTCTAACTCTCTGGGTTGCATAACGAAAATGTTTACTTACCTACTCCTTGCTCCTGGAACACGCAATAACTATCGTCGTTTTTTCAGAATCGTATGCACTGTACAGCATTCTGTAAGATGATATTTTATAAAATCCTGATAACACACAACAACAACACAACCTGATAGAACCCTATATATTTTATGGCAAACGTTGGTATGGCAAGTGAAATTCGGGCAAATGAAATTCGGCCAAGTAAAGGTTTGATTAAAATTAAAAGGATTTGATTATGATTGTTCCAAATATAGTCGCAATAATTTGGAGGCAGTTCGTCATAGGTAGTTAGAAGTCCGTCTTTTATGTGGACCATGGCCTTACTATTGTAATTAAATTTATTCACGCCTGTTCTGGTGCCCTCTTTCAGAGTTGTTTATGTGTCAATTTGGTTATTCAGGACACGCGAAAACTCATTGACCCACTTTAAAAAACATGGTTAATACAGTTTTTAGATGAAGATTCTTCTCTTTGTTATTACAAGAGATTGTGTGACGTGAAGTAGGTAAATGCTTTGATAAATGTTCGGCGTCCGGATATCGAGTCGTTGATCATGGTAAATAAACAACGAAACTAAATTTAGTACAAACGAGTAGCGTTTCGGTAGTTTTGACGGCTGTTTCTTGAAAACTCCCGCAAACAATATTACGTCTTTTTACTAAAGCGAACGGAAACACATACTAAAGGTTCATGGGAACCAGTCGTTAGGTTTAACCGAATAACCTCGTGTGCCACAGTAAACGTACTTATACCTACCTATTTAGAATTTCCCGTTTTCAACTCGAGCTCTACTCTTCTGTTGATTTTTATAAGTTCTGATTAGAAATTAAAAGATAGTTCAGTTCAGTTTAGTTCAGTTTGTTTATTTGCTTTCAACAGATATATCATGCAAAGTTGTGTACAATTAAAATAAGCTTAGCCTAAATCATGCATATTACAATTAACATCAAGACTCATAGAAATCAGCAAGAGCAGACTGAGCTAGGAAACTGTATATAGGCAGCGTCCGCCCAGCACCACGCTGGCGCTATTTATCATGAGTTTTTGATACTTCCGGTTTACATTATTCCAGTAATCAGGTGTTGCAGGCCGCGATGATAACATGCACAAGGCGCAGTGTCAAGCTACTGGAATAATTTCAACTGAGCCTTAAAAGAATCCATACTATTTTAATTTCAGGCGGCTCGCTCCTTACGTTCCTCCGCACCCGAGCGGCGACCCTCAGCTCACGCGCGCTCCTGGGCATGTGCCGCGACGCCGCCGGCGGGATGCGCTATCTCGAGTCCAAGAACTGCATACACCGCGACCTGGCTGCGAGGAACTGCCTGGTAGGCGACGACAACATCGTCAAGATATCCGACTTTGGGATGTCGCGGGAGGAGGAGGAGTACATCGTGTCGGGTGGCATGAAGCAAATACCGATCAAGTGGACGGCGCCGGAAGCGCTCAATTATGGTGAGTGCAACTTTGCACTTTCTTGGCTTTCTTTTACTTATTGGTTTTCGTGCGTATTTATTTTTTATTTTTATTCGACTGGATCGCAAACGAGCAAGTGGGTCTCCTGGTGGCTTAAATGTTTGTCGGATCATAACTTGAGTCTCATCAATTTGAAGTTCTTAAATTTGGTACGAAATCGATTATCAGTTGAGCAATACTACCTAATTGATAACAAAAAAATCACATAGTAGGTAAACATGCAATCTTCCAGATACGCAGATACTTGTGCAGGTGGTAGGACCTTGTGCAAGGTCCGTCCGGATTTCTACCACCATCTTGCTCGCTAATCCTGCCGTGAAGCAGCACTGTTGTGTTTCGGCGTCGAGAGTAAGACACTTGAGGTATCCCATCTTAGGCCTCTAGGTTGGCAACGCATCCGCAATACCCCTGGTGTTGCAGATGTTTATGGGCGATGGTGATATCTTACCATCAGGAGACCCACTTGCTCGTTTGCCATCCATTCGAATAAAATAAATAAATAAATAAAATATATGATTCCAGGCAAGTACACGTCCCTCTGCGACGTGTGGAGCTACGGCGTGCTGATGTGGGAGATTTTCTCAAAGGGCGAGACGCCGTACGCCGGCATGACGAACTCACGCGCGCGCGAGAAAATCGATTCCGGTATGTACATCTCATTTTTAAGGTTCTGTATTCAACTAGGAAACCTTATAGTTTCGCCATGTCTGTCCGTCTGTCTGTCTGTCTGTCCGCGGGTAAGCACAGAGACCGTTAGTACTAGAAAGCTGTAATTTGACATGAATATACATATCAGTCACACCGACAAAGTGGTACAATAAAAAAAAGTAAAACAAATAATTTTTAGGGTACCTCCCATAGACGTAAAGTGGGGGTGTTTTTTTTCTCGACTAACCCTTTATTGTGGGGTATCGTTGGATAGGTCTTTTAAAACCATTTTTCTGTTCAGTGATCTGTTTGCTTTCGCAACTTGAAAGTGCAAATTTTCATTGAAATCGAGCGTCCCCCCGTCTAAAATCTAAACTGTTGGGTGGAAAAATTTGAAAAAATTCAGAATGGTAGTAAATATATCAAATTTACAAGGAAAATTATAGCGGCTAAGATTGCTTGAGAATTATTAGTAGTTTATGAGTAAATAGCTGCCTAAGGTTAAAACAAACCTAAACTTGGAAGATTCAGTACATAATACGAAATCCTTAGAAAAATATTATTTGATTTTTTCGTAATGGCTACGGAACCCTATCCTGGGCGTGTACGACACGCTCTTGGCCGGTTTTTTTAAACTTTATTTACAAGTTTTGCAACAGAAAAATGGTGCCTAATTTACTGCATCTTCACTGCTACACTTCATCGCACTCTCATGACATCCATCGTTAAAGTCCCATGGTTAAGTACTTAATAAAAAGTAAAAAGACTGCGCAAAAAATGGATGCAGATGTGGGGGAGGCTAAAAGAGAGAGAGCGAGAGATCTCTCCAGGCAGGCATATGTTATGCCTAGGGACCGAAGTACGAAGGAAGAGCGTCGGAAGCTGTCTGTATTAGTGATGTAACGAATGTCATTTTTTGAACATTCGCGAATGTGAATATTCAGTTTTTCGTTTTGGCGCCAAATTGTCTATGGCAGTCTCGTTCGAACGAAGTGCGTTTCGTTTGTACTTTGATCCGAGAATTACCCTGTTTATACGAACGCATCGCAAAGTAAATAAATAAATAATACCAAATGATTAAGTGAAGACTGATAATGTGATTACGAGATTAAGTTATTTTTTTGTATAAAAAACATAAGAAATGAATGTATTTTGATTTTATTAACCTATCTATTATCTAATAATTGTATTTTTTTCTGATATTCATATTCGCAAAACATTCGCAGTAATTTTGTGAATGCGAATGCGAATATGCAAAAATATGCGAATATTCGTTACATCACTAGTCTGTATACATGCGTCCTAGTTGAGAAGCTTCGATGGCGCGACGTAGGATTTGGAGTAGGTATCTAGATATTTGTTCACTAGAAGACGCTAGGTGTCGCTACAGAGAGATTTTAATGCTTCCACTGGTTTTTACTGGTTAACATTTTTATTTGCCTTGTGCATTTTGTTTTCAGCTAGTTCCGATTAATTTCTTAAATATTTTATTTTTTTCCGGCCAGGTTACCGGATGCCGGCACCGGAAGGCTGTTCCGAAGACGTTTATGCGCTGATGCTGCGGTGCTGGGAGTACGAGCCTGAGAAGCGACCACACTTCCATCAGCTCTACTCCACTATAGACAACATTTACAACAGATAATCTTAGACAGACAGTCTTAGAAACATTGTTTTATAGCAAGATGTTATCAATGCTGCAATGAGATATTTAATCACCAAGCTGGTTTAGAGTCGGGAACGTTAGAACGTACGTCGTTTAGAGTAGACTCTACAGTTGAGGCAACTTCGCAACAATGATACGTTGGTTGAGATAGAGCGCTAACCTTAGCAATATTCAGCAAGTTTTTAACAGTTTCATGAATTTGTTTTAACCCAATACATACAAGGAATTTTACCATCATTGATATCAAAGAAAACCATAGACAAAACAGATATTTGAAGTATTTGAAGAAAAGAACGTCAAATATCCGTCTTGAACTCGAGTCTACGCGGCATACGAGTGTGAGTTGAGTGATTATTTTTCATAGATAAATAGGAGTTTACCACTAAATAATTTTGTGACGATTGTCGATTTGGTGACGTGCTCCAGGTGCATCCCTGATAGTGGTAGTTATTGTACGATGTGTAACATTGCACAGCAGCACAGTAAAACAGTCTGGTCAGGTCCCTATCATGCCAAGATAACAATCACTGAATTAATATAACAGTAACACTAACATGGCAGCCGAGAAGGTAACGAAAATTCAGCTGGTAGAAGCGTTAAGGTGGTTACAGGCATTGCTGCAGGTTTGTCGCACTCTTGCGCTGCATATTTAACGTCTGTAGGGATTTATACGATCGTTAGTAATTTGGTCCGTATTTCGCTCACTGCGCAGGTATATCGCCAGAGCTCTTTTTACCGTTGATTTGTACGCAGCATGTTGAAATATTTAAAGAGTCTTGTCCAGTCAAATAATATTTGATACATAATTAGAAATATTAGGATTATTGAGTTCTGTGTGATAATTCACTATTCTGAATTGAAATAAGAAAATAAGCAATAGATTTATTTGCTGACAGGCATGCTGCAAAGCAGGAAGGCCAAATCAATTTGACCAATGTAATGTAATCTACCGTATAATGAAATACGTTAATTGTGACATGTATTTTACATTTAAAGTTATGTAATTTCTTTTTGTATTAATAAATTAATAGTAATGATGATATAGAATGTGTTCGTGTACAGGTTACTTGTTGTTTAGTATTGTTGGAATGCCTCACAGTGTTAGTGATGATCTCTTTCGAATGGTACTTTCTAGCAAGTAGGAAATGGACAGTTAGTCAGTAACATGTAACCACTATTTTCTTTGACTGAAGTCTTTCATCCAAATGTAGTTAAACGTTAAGGCAGTCTTCCGTATGCATAAGTGTTTAAATAAGTATTCTGATTTGTATTTTATTTTAATTTTTGATATTAATTATGAATATATGTACTATGGTATTGAGATGTGTAGATTTTTTTATTTAAGTGTATATGTGTAGTTGTTTTATGAGTACAATACTTCAGTGTGCTTCCATTAGGTGCCTTAGAAGTTCTACTGGGTATGATATTTTAACTCGACGTGTAATTAAAACGAGTAAATGATAATGTAATGTGATAACTTGTTTGTGCTTCCGTGTATTACTTGTACCTATGTACTATTATCAGATTGTATCTTGCCTCTAGGCTTTTTTTTCATGAATACATACTAATTTTTGGAATTTTACCTACATTTATGAAACACAAAGTGAGATGAATATTATAATAAGTGCTAGAGTTTATTGCGTTTAATATTTTAATGATAAAAAATTGACTGTAAATATTTTTTTCATAATTAAAGTGCCAGATAATATTGGACATTGTTTTTTCATCGTTGTTCCTTTCTTTTCATTACAGTACCTTCTACTTTACAATAACCTCTACTTTACTACTATGGTAAAGGATATTTTGCTTCATTAATACAAAATTGTTTTGTAGGAAAATATATTAAAATTACAAATACAGTTTAATCAGTTCATCACTTACGGCCGAAGGCGTTAGTATACCTAGATCAGTGAATAGCAGCGTTATGTATGCGGGCGGCGTGTAGTCCACTAACGGATGCTGTTTGCTGAGATCTTTGCCGGATTTGAGTACGCTCGAGAGGTATTTGAACTCCTTTGGCAGGTCTTGCTGGTTGAGAGGATATATTCTTGAGAATTTGAAGCTCTCTGTCAGAACATAGACAGGTTTCTTTAACTCTAGAGCTGCCATCGCTAATCCGTATGTGCCGATCTGGTTCAAGAAATTAAAAGTTTTAATTAAAGACGAAGGTATGAAAAATACAAATTATGGATATACTTAGACTAGATTCAATTCAATTTTAGAAAGTATATATGTAGTAAATAATGTTTTGCCACCTTTTTTTGTAGTTGAGAAGGCAAGATAAATACGAAATTTTCCGACAAAATACGATGGATAAACATTTTAATAGATTTGTACCTACATAATATATAGCTTCATCGATACTCTCGATGATTCCGCTAATGTCGATGTTGGAAAAGATATCGGTTAGCCGTTGTTCGGTAGTGGATATAGACTCATGTGGAGCACTTGTGTCCAATGTTGCACAATTTTTCTTACAGGTCTAAACTAGGCTTAAGGGGGCTTTGTTTAACAGTGGACGTCTTCCGTCTAATGTTTTTTGTCCATCTAGAAAGATGGCGCCACTGTTGCGCGAGGTTTTAAAGTGTGGCTTTCAAAGTCTGTTATTACGGGCGTGAAAACAAAGTTTAGATTAAAATCATATCTAATACCCCTTAAAACCGTACCATAAAAATATCGAGCAACCACAGTGTTGCGTAGTCGGAAAAAAAGGGAGGACCAAAGTTTCCCAAAGACAAAACTGTCTCAAAATACAGTCATTCATTGCCCCGTAACGCATAATTGCCATAATTAATTTCAGGTAATGCAAAATATTCACAAAATGATCACCCAAAAACTATGAGATTTGACATTTCGGAGACCTCATGCTACACTAGCGCCTCTAGCGGCGAATTCATACGCGATAGCCCTCATTGCGATGGCGCACCTTGTTGATGATACCGCCGCTCTCGGTGACGCCCTCGGCGCCGAGCATGACGATGTCGACCTGTTCCATGATGTAGCCGCCCGCCGCGTCCAGGATCAGCGTCGCGTCCACGCCCGCCGCCGTCAGCTGCTTGTGCATCAGTTCACTAAACACATATAAACTGTGTTGCTATTGCTACTACATATATTGATACAATTGATTGTGTTTTTAGCTGTTGGTTCTCCTTAAATAAAAAAATAAAGTGCATTCGTCATCACCAACAAGGAAAAAACGCTCGTCATTTCACTTATCGGCAAGGGTCGGACTAACGCTCGTCATTTCACTTATCGGCAAGGGTCGGGCGAATGCTCGTCATTTCACTTATCGGAAAGGGTCGGATTAACGCTCATTTCACTTATCGGCAAGGATCGGACGAATGCTCGTCATTTCACTTATCGGCAAGGGTCGGACTAACGCTCGTCATTTCACTTATCGGTAAGGGTCGGACGAATGCTCGTTATTTCACTTATCGGCAAGGGTCGGACGAACGCTCTTTTTATGTAGTAAATACTCTCCTGGACCCAGTTTCTCGAAGCATATTAGTCTAATAATATTAGTGTTTTGTCTCATTTTCTCATACAATTTATGAGACAAAACACTAATATTATTAGACTAATATGCATTAAGAAACAGGGCCCTGGATCCCTGCATCCCTTACCCCAAAGTAAAGGAATAAATGAATTTATAATTATTATAAAGAACTTAATGGACTGGACACTAACGTCAATTCCTTACATTACGTAAATAGTAAACATTTGGTTTCAAAAATATCAAAAGCGACAGAAGATTCAGTGCTTCAGATTAAATCCTTTATAAAGTACTTTGGCTTTCATGGCAGCACACAAAATTTTTGACTGCGATCCAGGAGGCTAGAGCATTTAGTATGGCATGCCCATTCTGTTAGGCATTTATAATGTAGGTGAGAGGAAATACTAACCCGCTGTTTTCTGGACCTGACATCGTGACATAAACTTTAAACCTCTTGTTGGCTTTAGCTGCTTCTACCATTGCCTGCAACACTACTCTTGATCTTGAATGAGTCAGTATTTTCTGAAAACAAGAAGAAACTATTTATTGACACAGTACAAATGCCTGGTGTTAATCATACAGTAAATTAAAATGTGTCAATGGAAGTGATGATAACTATGCTCAGTTGAACTTATTTATGATCAGCATGTCTAGTTGACATGCCATTATCCATTTTTTCTATTCCATCGAAAGTTCATTGTTTTGATGGGTTAGTAGCATTTTGTCTAAAAAGCAGCTGGTCTAAGTATCTAATTACTCAGCAATGGGTCTCTAAGTAGCAACCGGTCTATTTTTAGACCACTTGCTACTTAGAACAGTTGCTTCTTTGACCACTTGGTACTTAGACCAGCTGCTTTTTAAACAAAGTGAATACTATACCATTTTGATCACACCAACATTAAAAAACTTATGGCATGTACTTACACATCCATCACTAATAAAAGGCAGTGCTTGCTTGGCTACCTTCCCTCGTGCTTCCAACAGCGTGTCAAGGAATATGTTGCCGCGCTGCAGCATTATTTGTTCACATTCTTCAAATGACTGCAAATGAAAAAACAATGATTTATTTTCCAGCCAAAGAAATAATGTGATAGTCTGTTGAGGTAGAGTGCAGAACCATACATTTCTTTCTTAAAGTGGGGTCACAATATCACAGCATCTTAATTAAATAGTCAAGTGAAGTGACAATATTTATTTGTATATTATTTTTATATATTTATTTTTACATGTTATGAAAACTCCAGATCCTGATTATTACGCTAGACCAGGGCCTAGTCTAGTAACAGGTTATCAGAAAAATATTATTTGGACATTTATAATATTTATTACAAAATTAGAACAAAATCAAAACATAAGCATAAAAAGAGATTGTCAAGCAACACCCGTGGGACAATGGCGCGACGCCCCAGGGCGTCACAAAGCACTGTTTGAGAAGCCCTGCACTAAACATTATCTAAGCAACCTACCTTAACATCAAGCTTGGCCAAGGTGATGAATCTCATGAAGAGCTGGCAGCCGGAGGAGATGGCGGTGACGGGCTGGTCGCAGTGCCTCATGGCATCCACGGCCAGCTGCAGGTTCAGATCCAACTCCCGCACTGTTGCCACTACCACCAACATGACATTGCTTTATCATACTGATGGAACAAATGTTCCATATCCAATTCCAAAATTTGTGAATGAGACCGCGAATGTGATTATTTGTTACATCATTGCTATTAATATTGGTTTCAACTACAGACCCCTTTATTTAGGGTGTTTACTGCGTTAAGCGGGTGCACATGCACAGCACTAGCTAGCGCATAGAGAGCTGAATTGAATGTTGTTTATTATGTTCTTAGTAAAAAAACCTCTTGATTTAAAATAGTCTGGTGTCTAGCTTTGTAACTTTAAAATCTTACCTTTATAGTTCTCTATAACGGTAAGTAAGGTTCTGATAGCCGCAACTCCGGCTGAAACATCTTCTTCTTCCCTCAAAATCTTTAAGAATATCTCTTGAACTTCTGGAATTTACAAAATATAATTGAGCTAGAAATCGGTCCAAGAACTTGAAAAATATTATGTCTAGGGTGAGACTTACCTTCCTTTTTCATGATTAATTTAAAGAATTTGCAACTTAAGATAAAAATAAACTGTAAAATTATTTAACTTTCTTACAAACAGTGAACTTTTTGTGGTTTTTAATTTTTAACCTAGCTCGATAGGTATTTCATCACGCAGCAAACGTCATTCATACGCGTCAACAAACAGTACGTCAAACGTCAGATTGCTACGTTCGGAAATAAATTTCACAAAAAGGCTTTGGGCGTTTTTCCATTAGCAAGCCCCGGCATCGGCACCGATGCCGGCGCGCAAAAATGTATCAAAATATATGGCTCGCTTTTTCACTTACCGGCGCCGGGGTGGCTGGCAAGATCCCACTTGGTGCCGGCACAGAATAAGTAATTAGTACAAGTAGCCGCGGGTAATACGGCCTATTGACAAATCCAGGATACCTACTGATTCATAGTCAAGATTCCAATCAATGTTTGGCTATGGCTGATATCAATTATGACTGTTATCAGAAAGAATCGCGAAAGTTTAAAACAACATCGATAATTTTATTTGTCTACATATAACAGTGCTACTAAACGAAATGACGTAAAATTATAGTAGGTATATAATAGTATATTTTTCGAGGTGTGATTTTCGAAGGACTAAAATAAGCCAATACGTACCCGAGGTGGTTAGCCACCCGAGCTTTAGCGAGGGTGTCTATTTATCCGAGGGTTAATATTTACTTTTAGTCTCGAGGTGAAAATTCTAATTTTCACTTCAATTAGGAGAAAAAAATTGTCATTTCTATGAATGAATTAATGCGTTTCTCATTCCTCCAGTTCATAAAACTTTCATAGGTTTTAAAAATAAATCTTTCTAGATTTCGGCGGCAAAAATTATCAATTATGTCTTTTTCTCTTTGCTCGACATCATAATTTTCACTATCACTTGACGACATTGTGAGAATAATCAATTTATTTTAACCGTTTATGAGATACGCTCTACAACACTCAAAGTTTTCGCGGTAGGTAAGCAATATTTTTCCAACCAGATAACAAATCGCATCGGCGAAATGGTTCACACACAAACTGGAATAAATAGAATGGCGCCACCTTCTATGTGGAAAAAGCATAGAACTAAACCACTTAGACTAAGAAAGTAACATTTTCATGAAAATGGTCTACACACAATCTTATCTTATGCCAAAAACTAAGCAAGTACTGGCTGTTTGAGTTTATCTAAGTCACTCGAAGTAAATTAAAAAAAAAATATATATTTTAACTCCCTAGGGACTAAAGTACTCGCTTTACTCCCGCCTCGCAAGGCTATATTGACCTACTTTTAGAGCATGAGAAGTGAAAATTGTTATACATACCTACATACCTATACTAACTACATTAGGTACTGCTTTACCTCCCATGGCCAAAACAATGGCGGATATGACACAGCAATGGCATACAAGGTTCCAGACGACTCGGTTTCTTTTATCTTAACCTATTTTTTTCGTGTTTACTTCGTAGTTGGCCAAATGGTACAAAAAATTATGATTGAGGTAGATTGTGGTAAGCAGAATCAGTTACGGATGTTAAAACGTAGTGTGAGAAACTTTGCCATCTATTTAAGTACTTAGTCTAGCACCATTGCTAAGGACTACTGCACAAGTGTGAGTCGGCCCCGCGCACTGCGGGTCCCGTATTATGTCCCGTACACACAATATTGAAAGATTTACTTTGTTACTTACTAGCCGTTACCCGCGACTTCGTCCGCGCAGAATTCGTTTATCGCTATCCCGCGCTAACTATGCAATTTTCCGGGATAACAACTATCCTTCGTCTTTCTCTGGGACCTAATCTATCTCTATACCGAATTTCATCTGAACCGGTACAGTGATTTGAACGTGATGAAGTAACAAACAGGCTTGGGCAGGACGAGAATAAATACAGAAATCTCATCGCACTGAACCAATTTGGATGAAATTTAGTATGGAGATAGTTTGAGACGGCGGAAAGAATATAGGATAGTTTTATACTGGTAAATTACCTAATTCCCTCGGGATAGCGATAAACGAGTTCTACGCACACGTACCTAAGTCCAGTGAGCAACAGGTAAGTACTTATATAAATATACCTATCGTTAAAAAGCCTCAAGGAAGAAAACTGAGGAACGGCCCTTTGCCTAAGTAAGTAGTTAAATGTCTCTACTTATGTAAATATTGAATTGTGGAATCATCAAATACTAATACATTGGTCCGTAAATCCCAACCCAGCCTCAATCCAATTAGTCGTCATTGTTTTTCGCAATGAACATTAAATGCGAAGTGGAGGAAATGAGTTGGTGGAGGGAAAGTCATGGCCATTGTGGCGGCTACAGCGGTCTAGAGTTATACAGTCGGCTGTCGGATGGCTAAGACGTGCGTCGCAACGCAACACTAAATACTTAACCGCGGGTTGTATCGTGGGTACTAGACACAGTTTAATACCTAAAGTAACTTGTTGTGTTGGTCGGTATGGGTAACTCGGCTTCCGTCAAGCTGAATGATAGAGACAAGAGAAAATGGCGGTGAGTTTGTTTTGTTTTTTTATTATAAGCAAATGTATTTTAAGGGTTAGATAGATTTTCGTTGTTTTGAACTACTGGGTAGCTATATGGATTTAGAATGTGGATTTGTTGCTAAATAAAAAAAACTGCCAAATGAATAAGCTCCTTTTTATGAAATCAGTTTATTTAAGTTTTTATTAAAAAAATAATTTGGTTTTTTTTGTAATCGTATTTTTTACTAACAGTATGTTTTGCCTTATGATCCAATCCATCTAGTGTGTATCAAAGTCAATCCGACCAGTGGAAGTGGATCAAAAGTTACTTGCAAGATTTGACCTAAACAAAAACAACAACAAAAAGGCAAACAGGGCAAGCTAATAGTAAACCTTTTAAGTAAGTGATTTGTAAGAAATTAAGTTATGGTTTTAATTTTTAAAGTCCAGTTAGTAATTTTATTGATTAAATTATTAAATTAACGATTTTGTAACTTACACATCTGTTTTATTTTACAGTGGGATAATTTTGTTTCATTTTTTTATTGTAAGGATGTATATTGCACTTATTGTAAATATATGTGAATGATATCTTATAAAAAACCTGCCAAGAGCGTGTCAAACAGGCCCAAGATAGGGTTCCGTAGCCATAACGAAAAAATCAAGTAATATTTTTCGAAGGATTTCGTATTGTGTACGGAATCTTCCAAGTTTAGGTACCTATATATTTTATACCTTAGGCTGCTATTTACTCTTAAACTACCTATACTAATCATTCTCAAACAATCTTAGCCCATATAATTTTTCTTGTAAATTTGATATACCTACTTACTACCACCCTGTGATTTGTTTTAGGATTTAGTAGGGTAACCTAGAGTGAAATATTAAAAATTACATTGAAAAAATGAAGACAAAATAGGTTTTTTTCTTAATGCGGTTGTTTAACCCGCAACAAGAAAGGGACCTAGGAATAGATAATGTAATATATTTATGTGTAAAGCAGAAACTTATATAAATATCTACATACATTTTATGTTTCCTGTGTAGTTCCTGTGGCTTGATAGACAATAATTATGCTTATGCAACTATTTAAATTGTATAGTTTACAACGGATACATAATAATATGTAAATCGTGTTGAGTATCCGTATGAATATTATGACATAATACCTACTACCTACCTACACGTATAAATCTGTTAACGATCTAATTCCACCTGAGATTGATTTATTTGATATACCTTTTAATTTTTAAAAGTCGATTCACTAAATTATGCCACAATTTATGAAATTTAAAAAAATAAGTAAAAAAATGAAATTTAAGATTTTTCAGTGCCTAATTAATGTTATTAACTTTCGTGATTTTCACTCATAGTTAAAATACCACAAACGGAAGTTATCACGCTAAACACACGCACGAGTAATATTTACTTTGACGTTTCGACCACATCAAGTGGCCGTGGTCACGTAATATGTTTTGTTTTTGATATTGAAAGACTAAAAGCAAATAAAAGGCGTATGGCTTCCCATTTCTTATGTTTAAGATTATTTAGCTTATAAATGAACGTTAATAATAGCAAAAAGCATGAGCAGATGTATCTGATATAGTTAACCGAACAAAATGTGAGAAATATTTACTTTCCTGGTTTTGTTTAAGAAAATTTACTTAAATCTCGGGATTTAAATTTATTTACAAGATTCTTTCAGGTTCATCTCATCTTTCGACTGCATTTAATTACTTCCTAAGCTTGAGTTAATTTAAAATCGCTTGTTGACATATTTTGAACCATATTTTTGCTCCAAAGTATAAAAACTCGACCGTACATTTTGCTCCAACACAAGAGGGTTACTGTGGTGGACAGTGTGGTCCTTCTTGCTGAGTGTTGTATCGGTCAGGTTATAACCGACGCAGAGTCTGTTCGACGACCTAATAATAATGTATTATAGTCTGGCTGGGAAGTTCGCCACCTGGCTTAGGTTGAAGGTCGGATGTCAAGTCACAATATAAGAGTTTTTAACCTCTTGTGTTGTGACTTGAACGCTTTGGCGTTCAGACTAGAATCATAATTTAATATAAAACTCCATTTGTATACCCTGTAATGACGTAAAATGTGTCTGGGTAGAAGATGTTTAGGAGAATGATATAGTAAAAATCGTTTGGAGCACCCTCTTTTAGTGTCGGGGTTTAAAAAAAATCTTAAAACTACATAGTTTTTACATATGTGTAGTTTTTCTATATGTATGACACATGTCATATAGCACCAGTTAGGTACTTACAGGGTTACATTTCAATGACGATCTTTGTAATTGAAAGAACCGCCTCTTGCTCAAATCTATTCCTTACTTCTGTTTTTTTGCTTGGACGAGATCACTCTGAAGCGATAAGGCCACCTATTATTTAACTTGTAACATGTTCCCTATGTAGATTAGGTACCCGCTTTCTGCATTGCTTACTACCTATTGTATTGTTATACGAGTATTACGCGATTTTTCGGGAGTGAAATCTTAAGAAGAGACAGTTTACCCTTCTTTTTTGGTTTAGAGGTATTCTTATAAAATTATAAAGAAATCGCAATCAAATGCGGTGCCTATACCAGTCATGTATAATTATTCGTTAAATACCTACACGTGTATTTAGCTAATACGCTAAGAGTATTAGATATGACTATTGTTTTTACGTACTAATCGCTTCCTACATTAACATTATGATTAAAAGATCAAAGAGAGTCTTGGTATTTTACGGATGTTTATAGTCAAATATCTGGAAAATAATCACCCTGCTTGTGGTTTGTTTCATACCGATATGTTAGATCATTGATCATGTTCCGTTTATTTGTACATTCATATTTTATTAGCATAAACTTTAGGGTATAAATAGTGTCAAATAAAAATATAAATCTATATAGTGACATCAGATAGATGTATATTAATACGTGAGTAATCCGGTATTGGCAGGCCTCTCACTAGGTGAATTGACGACATCGTGAGCGTTGCGGGCAACCGGTGGATGCAAGTGGCGAGTTGTCGTTCATTGTGGCGTTCTAAAGGGGAGGGGACATTCAGCAGTAGACATTTCTTCTGGCTGATTATGATGATGAATCCGGTGTGCATTAATAATAATAATAATGTAAATTTATTACAACATATACAAAAAATAATAGGTACACAATAAGACATAAAAGACACTTATAGGCTGAGATGATGATGATGATGACAACCTCGGTATAAAAATAAGTAGATGATGCTCTTCCACTGTGCACTTTATTTAAGCGATTTTTCCTCCCCGTACCCATTACGTGCGATATTTGGAATGGACTGGCGGCGAAAAAATAGAGACGATCTCTCAAGAGTCTAAGTTAAACGACATCTAAAGTAATCGCTTTGATTTTCTAATTGTAACGAACGAAGCACTTACAATAAATAATAATACTGCATTACCTAAATTACCGTACGACCAATGTCATTACGTATAATAATACCTATGTAGATAAACGAGTAAGAAGCATTTGCGAATGAAACGAAATCCACGTAACGCAAGTGGTTCCTTGGATCTAGAAGCATCTGTTCGCTGAGCTAAGGGGATCGCTAGACCGGTGCAGCCGTAAATAACATAATAATATCGTCACTACTTAAAAAAAAAACGTGCACCTAAAAATCGATATTTTTTTTCGAGTGAACTTTATTATCATTATGTCAAGGTTCAATTTTGTTGACATATTTTTCATTTTT